>NW_008685176.1:0-44256 GCF_000695815.1 Acanthisitta chloris | reverse complement strand
ACAGCCTTATTGAGTTTGTCGATAAACACACTTGAGACATTCAGTTTTCAACCTGTTCCTACATGATGCACATAAGTCAACAGACAAGAGCAGTTCTTGTCTGTAAGCTGCCAAAAGACTTATGATCTGAGGCAAAACTATTTGCACCTTTCTCCATCCTGTGTGGTGGTTTGACCCTGGCTGGATGACAGGTGCTCACCAAAGCCTCTCTATCAGTCCTCTACTCACCTGGACAGGGGAGAGAAAATACAACAAAAGGTCCATGAGTTAGAATAAGGACAGGGAGAGCTCACTCACTGATTACCGTCATGGGCAAAATAGACTCAGTTTAGAGAAATCAGTTTATTTATTACCAATCAAAATCAAAGCAGGATAATGAGAAGTAAAACAAATCTTAAAAATACTTTCCCCCCACCCCACTCTCCCTCCCTCCCTGGCTTAACTTTATTCCTAATCTGCTACCTTCTCCCTTGCCCCTACCAGAAGCCTGCTCCAGCACAGGCTTCCCATGTGGTCACAACCTTCTTTTGGGCATTCATCTGCACCATGGTCTGCAGGTGGGTCCCTGCTCTCCCATGGACCTCCATGGGCTGCAGGGGTACTGCCTGCTGCACCATGGGCTGCACCAGGGACTGCAAGGGAATCTCTGCTCTGACGCCTGGAACACCTCCTCCCCCTCCTTCTTCACTGATCTTGGTGTCTGCAGAGATGTTTCTCTCACATATTTTCACATATTCTTTGCTGTGTCAGAGATCATCAGCACAAGTCTGGAGATTGTCTGAAACTGTCTGAACCTACTGCCGTAAGACTTGCAGCAAGATGGTACAACCTCTCTACCCCCCGCCAGGTCTCTTCAAATATTATTCCTTGAATGAAACAGTCATGGAAAAATTGCTAAAAACTCAATCTCATTAGCAAATTATTTCAATATTTTTCAGTGCCTTAGTACAAAATGTTGGTTGTTTGGAAAACAATGAACTGCCATTGAACAGCTGACATCACACTAACCATAACCAGGCCAGGTGTCTTCCTTGTGAACAGAGGGAAGCTTTTGTATTCTCTTCCCACAGGATTCTAAATGTTCTACGGTATTTGAGCACCTTTTCCTCCTCCCATCTGTTCTCTGTACTTCTTAGCACATCTATCACCCTACAGGCTGGCTGTACAGATCTCTATGGCATTTTATCTCATTTCTTGGAGAACTCTTTTCTCCCTCCTGCCTGCCCTCCTGCAACCATCTCTCCCTTGAGTGATTTCCTGGATCTTTGGGCATATTCATTTTTCTCTGTTCTTGGCCTCCACCATGATCCTGGAAGGAATGGGAAAGTATGGCAGACACTCTTGAAATCAACCAAGAAAGGAGTGATTGAATAATGGAAATTTCAGCAGAATATTAAACATGTTGACATTCAAATATATTCCCAGGCTTGGCTTATCTTGAAACTTGTCCAGCTATATTCAGCCATTGATATAGTCACTTTCCAATAAAAACCGGGTTAAGCTATGAACAAATAAACAAATACAATTCAAACAGTCTAAATGTTGAAGAGGTTTGCATTAAAAACAGTACTAATGTAATTTCTGCCTTTTTAGTGCTCATTTCTTGGTCTCAGACAGGTCAGAGAAAAACAAATTTTACTGATCCTCAAGATACTGTTTTTAGAGAGCTTCTTTATAAAGAAAGTCTGGTTAAGTGGAATAGATACAGGAATAGTAAAGAGCTAGAAGGAGTAAATATGATTTTTTCAGAGCCTGAGCTCATGGAGGACACGTTGTGCTTTCTCAGCTAAATCCATGTGTGCCCTTGTACATTTTGTTTATTGAAGCAAACCAGTGCAGTGTTGAACACTTTTGCTCCTCAATGCAGAGGTGTCTGTCTGATAGTAATGGTGAAAGGCAAAAATTACTCTAGTGAAAGATGAGAAACTTTATAAACATAATTCTGGATAATGGTATCAGTTTTTTATTGTTTCATTCAGGCTTCCAAGTAATTCTGTTATGAATTATATTTTAAAAACAGCTTCCAGAGAACTCTCTAATATAAAAGGAATTGAAAACAATTATTCATTTTACTTTTACTTAGAAATGTTTTGCTTAGAAACAAGCCCCCCAAAAAAGTTATTTAGAGAACTTTATAGCTATTCTATGTTCAATTAATGTTTAAAAGGTGTTGTCAAATGTGCTTGTTAGAAGCGAGAATGCAGACAACATTAGCCTATTACTTGTGACAATTCCATATTTATTTAATGGGTGCCTTAGACAAGCAATGAGTTATGTCATGAAATCTAAGTCAAAGCTGTGCAGCTTTGTAAAAAAGATTAATATGCAAAAGTTACAGACTGAAAGTGTTTGAGATTTGAACAGTAGCTCCATATTCAGTGGTATGCTTTGAATGCAAAAACCTTTCTTACCTTTATAAATCCCACAATATTCAGTTCATTTGAAATCCAAAGCTTTCTGCCAGTGGATTGATTTTCTTTCCAGTTTCATCTCTTGACATATTGTTTTCCTTCTTTGTGGACTTCCAAGTTTCTTGAGTTCCTTTTCATATACTTCTCAGGTGTTGAATTTTTTGCCACCTCACATCATTTTCTGCATTCAGTTTTCTGTGGGTTCACATTACTTCCATCTGAGTTTCCCCCTGAATAGCCCTATAGTATGTATCTTAAACACTGGTTAATTACCCCAAACCTTTTCCTTGCCCAGCACCATTTCCTTAATGAGGAAGTTTGTTTCAAAAATTAATACAAGTTCACCTTTCTCACTGTATGCCACCTGAGAGATTTTGAATATCCATTATGGGATTTTGTGTTTGGAGAAGCTATTTAGAACAGCTGGCACTGAATGACAAGATATTTTTCCATTTTTTTAAATCAAATTGCATATTAATTATCTTGATAATTCTTTGTAAGCAAATTCTTTCAAAGATTTCTCACTATTTAATGAGCCTACTGGAGTAATCATTGATCTAAAGAGTGGGGAATCCTTACTCCCAGTGCTTTGTAGTCTCTGCAGCACCAGTGTAAGATAAAACACTTGCACTCTCTCTAAATGAATGGCTCAGAAAAACTGAAATAGCTACACATTTCCTTGAATAGATCCACATTGGAAAGGACCTGACCTATTATATGCCAGCTGGGCACCTGTAAGACCCTTGCAGAGGTCTCCTTGTTTTCAGGCACCTGCTTTTCTTTTAACTGTTCTTTGAGTTTATGAGAGAATTCTGTCTCAATTTTATTTTCATGTTTATTTTTTAAAAATCTTGTTGTTTTATGTTTTGATTTTTTGCTTGATTTAATATTCCTCTAAACTGACTGCTGTACAGGCAGCGCAAAAGCCAACTTTGTTATGAATAGAATAAGGGAAGGTCAGACTAACATAAAGAAGGAAGAATGACATCAGATATTGACTGTAACTGCAACGAATTAGTGACTGTTTGTTGACAGAAAGACATAATTTGTAACTAAAGCCACTGTGTAGAAGTTAAAGAGAAAAAAGTTTTACACAGAAATCTTCTCAGCTGGAGGCTAAACAATTTGGTCTAACACAATGCAGGTTACTGCCAAACATATGAATGAGATTTATGTATCCAGTTCTGCAGCATAAAGTGTACACAATACAGTTCTTTCACACAAGGCAGCAAGAAGGGCCAGAAAATAGGGCCCTCACCAGCCTTTGTAATTAGCTCCCCTACCCTCACACAGATCCTCTGATACACATATAATAGAATCATAGAATAGTTCGGGATGGAAGGGACCTTTAAAAGTCATCTAGTCCAACTCCACTGCAACAAGCAGGGACATCTTCAACCAGATCAGGTATGTGTGAAGACAAGTAATCAAAATAAGGTGTTGCACTTTTCATGTCTGCACCAATCATTTTTCTTAATTATCTTGTTCAAGCCTCATGCTTTGTGTAATTTAATGTCTATGACAGTTTGCTGCTAAACTCAGCAATACTGTGCTGTCTAAGTGCCTTGTGGACATGACCGTGCCAGACACTCCATGGTCTTGGTCTGTATCTGTGGGACCTGATTCCCTGTTATCCCTGATTTCATGAAGCATCATCAGATGTCCTTGTGGCTGGAGAGCTTTAGTAAATCCTGGGCTCGAGTAATGCCACATCAAGAACAGCAAATAGCTGACAATATTGTCCCAATTCGCAAAGAAGATTGTCAGCATATATTAATTCACTTCTTGGGCCATAGTAATAATCTTCTTTGATGAAGGAAATGTCCTTGGCAGCCTTTGCAATGAAGGGTCCATTGGTGATGGGTCGGTGTCTTCTGTGGTATGTAGGCTGCAGACTGCTTTAAAGGGCAATCACTCATCTAAGTGCCCTGCAGAAGAAAGGGGTGAGGCATGGCAGACCTCAACTTCTACTATGTCTTTTCAAATCCTAAACCACATTAATGTCTTGTTCAACTTCTAAGGCTATGATTCTTCTCAAAGACCTGCACATGAATATTGATGCTGAAATCTCAACAGGCCAACAGTTCTCATTTATGCTTCATAAATAGCAGGAAAGCAAGAAGAGGGACACAGTGATTCAGTATCACATTGGTGTCTCTAGTGACTTCTGTGAAGTGGTACCAGCTCTGGTCCTTCAAGGAAAAACACACTACTCCTGCAGATGGGGCAGACACCTTGTTTCATCTGTCTCTGAGTAGTGAAATGCTTTTGAGGTGAGATTTGCTGCTCAGATGACAAAAGCAAAGGACAGTATTTAGGCAAAAATCATGACTTTTGAGAAGAAACAGATAAATACTTCTTTCAGAGTATCACTCCTTATGGTGCACACTGTTTTCCTCAGAATTTTTTCCTAGCACTTGTTCTAGTTAAATGTTTAAAGAAAACACATACCTGTTGGTTAAAAATACATTATAAATTCATGATTGTGATTTCTGCAGCAGTTCCTTACTAGGGTTATTAAATCATATTTTATGCACTTTTCACTTTAATCTCTGAGTAGACCCAACTCATGCACACCTGATTTGCCATCACACAAGCTGAAGCAGAGTTTTGGTGATTCAGGGTAAATATCTAATTCTGGCCAGGGTCCTGCATCTTAAACAGATGGTTTTCATCTGCTTATCCATTCATCTTTGCAATGCTTATATTTATCTTTTTCTGCTGAGAAGCTTTTTCATAATATGCAGGCATATTCCAGAAAGCAGAAAAAAACAGCTTACTAGTGTGCACACCAGATCCTTTTATATGGCAGTGCTATGCATGGGGATTGTGTGACTGGAATGCCTGGAGAAGAACAAATTACAGGTAAGGTCTTTCCTGTAATGGGGCATTTATGAAGTTTGCACTTGGTGAGGTAGCACTTCCCAGCTAACTAGCTTTCATATAAGGACAAAAATAATGGTTCTTCCTCCCACTTGCTGGTTTTTGTGGTATTAGTAGTTTCTCTATACTTCTAAGGCTTCTCTCTGCCTGTTGGATTTAATTGACCAATCAGCTAAGTTATCTGAGGAAGAATAGGGAGAGGGAAAAAGTAGGATGGAAAGATGAAAGAGTATTATCTGTAAAGATCCCTTTCCGTAAGATATTTATTTCCTCTTTATGCTTAAGATATTATTTTACTTATCCTTTAGTATTTTTTTTTTAGTTTCTGTAATTCAGATTGCAGGTTTCTTTCCTCTTTTCTGCTGTACCAATATAAGACTTCTAGAATTTGAGGAAATATCAACAGAGGTCACCATGTAGTATCCCCCATTTTCTCTGTAAGGGATTGGTTTATTGTTTATTATTTTCTTCTGGTTTTTGAAAGGTGCACACTGCAAACACCAGCCTTTTCAAGTTAGAAAGAATATAACACAGGGCACAGCACCTCTGGCACTGCTTGTCACTTTATAGTGGAAAGTCAATTTCTGGGGGCAGGGGTCTGGCTGCTCTCGGAAGCAAGCTTGAATTTGATCTTAATTCAGCTCAGAACTTTTTCAGTGGCAGTCACAATCCTAAACAGCTACTTAAAGCTACCCAGCTGCCTTGAGCCAAACACCTGCACAGCCTAATTTTACAGAGCTTTTGATCTCTCATTCTGGATAGCCTTGTCACTGTTAAAATGAATTTAAACCGAAATGGCCAGTCAGCTGGCCTGATACTTTTAAGAGACTATCATGTGCTACATTGCTTATGTGGTACCAGCACATTTCAGAGAAGGATGATGTCTCCTTTCTTCCCCTCCCATGGAAAGCCGAGTCCTGAACTGTCTCTCTCACAGAGTGGGGTTTAATCTGTCATGAATCTATCCAGATTCATGTTAAGTGAGGATTGGGGAAGGAAGTGGAAGGTGTAGATATCACATTTGTGCTCATCACTAATCTTTGCCTAGGTGCAGCTTAGATAGGCTCATTCATAGAATCATGCTCTCAGGGTTGTCCGGCTGCCTTGTATCCTGGGCACAGACACCCCTTGGTAAAGAGCAGTCACACACCTGCCCAGGCTGGTGCTACAAGGTCCCACACTCCTAATGCCAGCACACATGGTGTGACAAGGGTCACTGAGCCCCTCCATCACCTTGCTCTTTGGGAACTCTGGACAAATGTTTGAATATATTCTTTCCAATCAAATTTGCAGTGATAGAAGAAAGGGTTATCTGTGACTTTTCCATGTGAGTGGGAATTCTGGATCCCTCTGCTATCCAGCCTGGCCTCTGTGCCCCAGCAGTATTTCTGGGTGTGCAGGACTGTGCAACGTGGTGCTGCCAAAGGGAACCCATGGATGGATCCATGAAGGCAAAGCAAAGTGAGAAAAGCCACTGCCAACACCCCAGAACACACCCTGATGTGACAAAGCATGTCTGTGCCCTTTATGTGGGAGGCAGGCAACATTCAGTTAAAGGCCTAAACTGGGGTTTATTACAGCACATATGTTCTTCAAGGGAGGAAAAAAGTGGACTGAAGTCTTGTTGTGAATATTTTTCCTTGCTCTGACCTGAAGTTAATCTGACTCTAAGAGCAACCATTCTTTTTAGTTCTCTCAGTTACTTCTACATATAGAACAGGTACTTCATCTACCACACAAGCCTTGGCAATAGAGAGAGAACATATTTTTCTATCAATATAGTAGAGGTACATTGGGAATGACAACAAAACATGAATATAAGATCTAACAAAATATATTCCCTAGATCCTACTAAACTCTACAGTCTCAGAAAATGTCATGAAAACAGGCTTTAACTATGACATTCTTTGCTGCTTAAACAACGAGGAGTAGTTACTTCTTTTTTTTTCCTGAGGGAAAATACTTTTGAAATAAATTCTAGATCCTCTACACACAGAATTTTTAAAAATAGTTGCAGTTCTCTTTATAAAATTGACCAGAGCTGTTCAAGAGACAATTGCATATTGGCAAATTCCTTGTGAGATGCACCTTTCAAGTGTGATATGGATCCCTTTGCAAACAGCTAGCATGGGGTTGCTGGTTTGCTAAGACATCGAGAATAGGCATAAGTAAGACAAAGTCAGTGTCCTGATTTCATGCACAGAAATGAATTGGATCTTTAGGGAATGGATGGATATTCTTTTTATAACCCTGACCTGAGATACAGCTGTGGCTCTCTATGGATATAAGTGGGCAGATCTGTGAACAAAATCCAGATTTATTAGTCTCCTTGCAATCATCTCTATGTACACTTAGACTGGACTCCTAAATCCTTCTCCACTCAAGGAAATGTGCAGCTTACTTCACAAAATGAACAATGAATGAAGTCACTCACCACACAGTGAGCAACAGCAAAGTTATTTCACAGAACCTTTACTACCATGGTGGCTTTACAGGGGTCTGTAACTCCTTGATAAAGTCAAGAAACCATATGGTGGAGACCATGAAACCTTTACTACCACTTTTTGCACCTTTTTTAGGGCTGATTGAGACATTTATGTAGGTGCTCTTAGGTTGGTTGATGCTCCCTAGACTAGTTTCTGCATGGGACTTGAACAGTAGAATTGTATCAGTTCTGTTGCATCTCGTGTTTTACCACAGTTTAAGGGCCCAGACGTTAGTTATTATGATCTTAACTATTTCTTATTTGACTGTACCTAGAAGCTGGAGGAGGAGAGAACCTGCTCACTAATCATATTCGATGCAAGGTTTCTTTATGGGATATTTATCAGGGTATCATCCAGGAGAGCTCCAAATGACTGCAGCGATAGATCTGAAAATGTTTCCTTTCAGGAGACTGCATAGAGGGCACAGACACAGACTGCATGCATACCCTGCCTGCATTTACTGTGTCAGGTTTTATACATCTACTCCATCAGAGTGCAGCTGCTACACAACTGAAGTGATAAGCAACAGAAGCTTAAAAAGGGGGAATGTGAGCTGAACAATGTCACCTTTCCTGCCTTTCCTGCAATTGCACAGGTAAATGAAATTTAATTTTGCCAATTTAATTTTCACAGTTTTGCTTTTATACACCTTGTGACTTAATTCATCTTGAGAAAATAGTAGTATTCCAACAGTAGTTGGAAACATATACTGAACTGATAGCTTTCATATGAAGATCAGTAGAAGTAATATTTTTAAAAGAGGTCTAATTTCAATATGAAACTCTCTCTAGGAGAAAAATGAGGCTATTTTGAATTGTCAGTAAAATTTCAGGTTCAGACAGCTTCAGTACTTTTGAGAAGAGCCCAAACCTCTGGAGCCCAAACCTCTGTAGCATTTTTACCCCGATCAGTTTCTTATTTCTGGGTGGAAGTAAAGAAAATTACTTTCTGAAGGACGCTGCACATTAAGTTCATTTCTACTTGTCTCAGAGCTTGGTCTTACTTGCATAGTTTTAAAAACCTGATTTGGTAGAACTACTGATTTCACATCAGGATTAAAAAGAGATGAATGAGTTAAGGTTTAGGCTTGAATTTTAGAGTAGGACTACCTCTTTTCAGGCTGAAAATCAGAAGGAAAATGATAATTAATTTTAAATAAATAAATTTAAAAGAGGCAGAGAGTGCAGCTGTTTCTTTTTCTGGAAAGTATCTTGTGTCTCTAGCTGGGTTAGCTCTGTAGTTAACTGTCTCAGCCCTTGTATTGCACCTGAGGAAAGCCATACTCTGTGTGAGGGTAGATAAATGAGGTTCACGAAAAATGAGTTCGTTCCCAGCATGAGGAGTGCTTTCCTGCTGCATCAAAAGAACATATTTAGCAGTGCATATGCCTATTTGGCTAAATTATTAAAATACACACCTCAAAGAGAAGGAAATTTATCAAACATCAAAGTAAATGGCCAACTTTATGTATTCAGTAAGGTCTGATCCAAAATCCACCGAGGAAGGCGAAGTACATTTCTGTGTGATTTGAAGGGCTTTGGTCCATGAAATGTCAATGGTTTGACAACTCAGATCAAAGTTCCATGGACATATGCATGCCTGACAGTGCAGATGAGTGCTTAGTGGGCTCTTTTGCCTGGACTGAGCAGGTTTGGTGTCTGGCTGTTACTGGCAGCAGTGGCAGATTCCTAACTCATCATCTTTGCATAGGTGTCCCCTTTATCCAGGAATAAGTGTGTTTTCCAACACAGAATTTCACTTTTGACCTGTCTCAGCAAGACTCCAAATGTGATGTGGATATAAAGGTAAATACCTGCACCAACAACTGCATTTCCAATTATAAGTAACTGGATAGCCCAAGAATTGTGTGGGAAGTCTTACTTAATTATTTAAAGCGAGAGTGAGTTTTGTGTCCTGTGACCAGATTTTGTGCCAAGTCATGGTGTAGCTCTTACTGTTTGTTCTCTGGCTGATGTCTTTTTGCATGCTGTCTGTGGCTGAGCCATGGTCCTTGTGTAAATGAATAGACCTTGTTCCCACAGAGAAATATTAATTGAGAGTGACACAGCTGCTTTTTGGTGTCTAGTTGTGCATCATACTGTTTCACAGTCAGTGATAGAAGCTGAACCTGGAGCCACCACTGAGACTCCACACAAATGCTGGAGCAGGGAGAGGAGAGCTGTGCCTGGATTCCAGCAATGAATGCTGCTTTGCTGCTCTTTAACATCTGCCTCTATTTTCACTCCTCTCTCTCTCTCTAAGCAATGGTGTGTTTGATCAAAAGGAATGCACTGCCAAAACTGAAACATATATATATATAAATGCACCTTTCTTCTGCCTGTGTACATTAGAGAAAAGCACTTACACACATCATGTGAGAACAGAAATAATTAGGTGTTTGATTGCACATCAGGCTTCCCCAAATGCATTCTCATCAGACATTCAGGAAACATTATGGGTTTATTACCAAGGGAAGGCTTTGCTTTTGTTATTTTTGTAGCGGAAATTATTCTGGGTTCTATAAAATATGATATTCTAACTAAAGAGACTGTTTGTTTTGAAACTTTTGGCATGAAAGAAATTAACATTTAAGTTTCACAGCTTTTACAATCGTGGCAGGTATCTCTATTTAGCTGGTGTGAAGCAGGGAGTTCTTATGTTTATTTGGTTAGTAGCACACACCTCAGGTTCACAGCACTCATGTTAATACACCAGTACAAGTGCTGGCTAAGAATTGAAAAAAAAATTGCACACTCCACTGATACCCCATAAAACAGTTTGTCTTGCCTGGTGATGCTAAAGTCATCACCAATTCCTCCCCAATTCCCTTTTTGAGTCCCTGCATCTTCTTTTCTTACCTTTACTTTCTTCTTTGCTCTGCACTCTCTTGTTTTCACTCAATTGTTTTGTAATGTTCATTCTGCCATGACAGATGTTCCCTGCCTTTTCCCAGTAACCCTGTGAGACCTGACAGTATCTCCATTTCCCTTTTTCTCAGCTGCAAACCAGGAATTAAACCTTTAGGATGGGTTGCAAAGCAGCTGGACAGCAGGGAAGGAGTAATCACATGGGGGCATTTGTACCCTTCTCTTCCTGCAACACCATCTCCTCCTACACTGCTATATCATGGGAGTGTATGTGAGATCTAGAGACAGACATGCTTTGGGGTGCATTCAGCCTTCATCTTTCTTACTTTATAAAGCTCTTTGATGGCATCAGTTTGCAGCATAGGTAGGTGTTTCCGTGGCCAGGTTCTAGGCAGGTAAAGAACTTCCAGTTAAGTTACAGCAGTACAAAGCATAATAACAGAGATATCAATTAATTTAATGGACACTCCAGGGATGGCTGGAGTAGCACCTTGTGGGGTCTTTGGTCATCAGACATCCCATAGCTCTGCAGGCTCTGCTGCAGGTGAGAACATTCAGACCAAAATGATGATCAAATTGCCCAGTTCTCTACATCAGCACACATTAATTCATCTGTCTGAATCTGTTTATAAGCTTTGTAGACAAGTAAGGTTCTATTTTCAAGTAGTTGGTCATGTATGGAGTACCATAGCCTTTGAAGAACACCAAAGTCTCTGAGGCAGCTCTCTAGTGATCACAGAACTTGTATACATCCCTGTGTATGTATGTGTAAGTGTATTTGTACAACTTCACCTTTCTCTACACTTATCAAGACTTTTTTACTTGATTAAATTTCCATCCTATAAGGTCCAGCTATACCTTCTCTCCCAGTATCATCTACTTTTAATTTTTTCAGCTGCCTAATTCTTGAGAAAACAATTATTCTCTCCACATCTTTTCAGCCAGCTGTATGGTAATTGTCAGTGTGTTCTAAATATCCCATTTTATGTCCAATTGCAGAGACAATGTTATCCAGGTACAAGAGAAATATGGAAATATTTCAGGCTTCTGCTCGAGTGGCCTCATGTTTAGTCCTATGTACAGAAAAGGGGGTAGCTGTCAAAAAAAAGCTCATTACAGTTTGTATATTTATGTGCCTGGTTTCTTAGAGATTTCTGTAGTTCTTTCAGAATAATTTCCCTTTAAATTCTGTGGAGTATTTATTTGCTCTGTAGTGCACCAACTTCCAAGCCTTATTGTATGTCTTTCTTAAGTCATTAACCACAAAGGCGTTTTCTGTCTCTCCTATAATACAACCATGATAAAGACACAGCAGTAGATCAGTATCCAAGTGCTTCTGAAAATTGTATTTTTCCTTTATTCTGATCTGAAACTAAGTTTACATTGAACAATATTAGATAAAGTATCTTGAGGTAGATCACATAATGTCAGGACAGGTATCATATCAGGAGGACCCAATAAGCTGAAAAGTATAGCAGCCCAAGAAACTAATTTCATTTGACATAGCTATGAATATTTAACATCTTTTAACCAAATACAGAAATGCAGTCCATCACTATGATGCTCTAGGAAGTACAGACTGTCTCCCATGCGTTACCTCTGCGAACATGAGAGACTGCAGAGGCTGGGAAAGAGAAGCAGCAGCTCATGCAAAAATTGTCCAACCTCTATAGACCAAACTTATAGTAAAAATTGAATTCCCAAAGTTTTTATGTTGGGTGCTAAAATACTGAGTTGGATCACACATGCCTTGCAATAGATGTTCAATTTTTTCATACATAGAAATTTTTTCCTCTGTGTATGCTTACTGCTTGCATTCTCTGTCTTCTCCAGTGTCTCTGAGCAGTATAGCAGCAGAGTGAAGACACACTTGAGATGCCCTGGACAAACAAGTTCTGACTGAACAACCATGGGTCCCACTTCCCCTTGGAAGCTGAGAGCACAGAGAACAGTGAAAGCCATGTCAAAATACTTTGTATTGAGGTAATTCTAAAAATGCTAATTTATCTTCATACCATGCTTGAGACAACATAGAAGTTCTGGAATTACTCTGTCTCCTTTTGCTTCTCGCAGCCAAGTAGATCTTGCTGTGCCTCTCTGATCACAGCTTAAATTTATGTGCTTTGACTTAGGTCTTGTACTCACTGATGTTTTTTAAGATAGCAGCCATTTTCTCTTTGATTTCTCTTAACATTAAGAAGTAAATAACTTAGAAGATATGGACTAAGTTTCTCTTTCCTTCTTTTCTTCTGATGCAACCAAAGAGAAACAAGCTGAGAGAGAAATCCAAATCACTTATTACCCTGACACTGCTACTCTGCAGCATGCCAAAATTTCCACCTCCACTTTTCTTTGGGTGTGCCCAGCTGGGTTATGAATGGGAGCAATATCCTTCCAGGATCTCAGGTGAGAGCCAGGGAGATGTTAAGTCCTCCTTTCTACATGCACTCACTTTATCAGCATGAGATTCAGGAGGAGAAAGCAGTAAAGAGCTCATCTTCACCCCAAGCTGGGCCCAGCATAGTGGGCAGAGATCATACGCTGCTTTCTAGGGGATGACATTGCCTCTGAGGCCTTTACAACCCTTTCTGTTTCCCATTCCCTTCTACATCAAACATGCCCATAATACTCAGATTCCAAGTCAGATCCCAAGTCCATGCTGCCTAGTTTGTGCATTTTATACATGGGTTGTTGCTGCTTTTCTTCTTTTCCACCTGAAATATTTTGTTGAATTAATGCAATATTTATTTTAGGAAGACAAATCCCACTTTTTGCATTAAGCTTAAGCTTCACTAAGAAAAATATCACCATGTATTATTTCTTTTGCTCTATGTACTGCAAGCCCTGTGATACAATCTTGTTTCAGAGGTCTGGGATTGTTCCTATTAAGTGCCTGTCCCCATCCTCTGCAAGCCTAATACCTTGTAGATCATTGTGACCACAGAAACTAAGTGCTCTGTGACTGGAAGAATGGTCCTTTCTTCCCACAATTTACAATGGATATTATTGAGATTATTGATGGATTCATTCCTTTGACACCTCCACACGATACTGCGGCAACTGTTAGCAAATATTGACTTTATTGTGGTGACTGTTGTTCTGATACAAAACACAACTTTGGCCAAAAGATTCTCATCTCTGCCATGTACTTTCATTTATTTATCTACAAAATTCTAACTGTTCCATTCCATGGCTTAGACATGCAAATTTGAACAGATCTGAATGATTCCTTAAGCAGCTGACATTGTCCTAGATATGGACTCTCATCCATTGTGTGCTGGAGTACCTGTCTTCTCATATGATTACCATAAGACTGGTTTCACATTATCCCTGGTTGATGAATCCTATCTGAGGGTTACCTGTCCCCAGTCTCTCATGATTCCTCTCTCCAGCAAACCAGCAAACAACCTTCTCTTCCTTCAAAGAGTTTTGTGAGCGAAAATTAGAAAGCAAACCAAGATCTGTAGTGTGTAACAGGGTATACAGACAAATGACTCAGCTCGTGCAAATGTGAAATGGGCAGGGTAGTCACTGCAGCAAGACTCAACCAGGGCAGTGGAGAGCCTGATCTCCCTTACACTGCTCCTACTGCCTGTGGAATTGCAACACAGGATCACAGCCTAACAGCATCCTCTCCGAACAGGGACCCCCTGCTGCACGACAAATGCACATATCCTCTTTCAATTGTGAAAAATGTTGACATCCTTTATTCTGTGTGGCAAGGGTCAAAATACAGAATGAAGACTGTTGTTCACACTCCTCCTGTGCCATGCCTTTATTACACTGAGCATCTGCTGTGCCTCTGGATTTCAGTGGTGACTAGGAACGTTCTGTGCACAGAGTGTTGCATGACTAGGAACGTTCTGTGCACAGAGTGAATCAATGCCAGAGGTTGCAAATCCACCAGGATGAGGTCTTGCTTCCTGAAGGGCAGGTGGCAGAGTACTGCTGCCTCCAGGTGTACTGTGGAAGCTAATGCTGTACTTTTCATCAAATTAAGAGATTTGGGAGAGCATTCCCAGGGCAGTGCCTTTATTCAGATTAAAGCTGTGCTGAAACAGATGGCTTTTAAACAAGGAGTCTGTGTGTTTGTTTGGTTGTTTATCGAGTAACTATATTGCAATGGTCTCAAATAGCACTCAATGGCCCCCTTGGAACTCCCCATGGAAGAAACTTCTGCTATTTCTCATTCTGAGTTTTCTTTTCAGGAGATGACTGGCTATAATTCATGATTATCACTTTGGGTTTTTGATAACATGGTAGAATCTTCTGAGTAACAAAATGAGTTGTGGATGCTTTTTAACAATGATAGCAATTAAAGACTGGACAGACTTATAAAGAGAATGGGGAATAAATGCACCATCACTTGAAATCTTTAAATCAAGTGAATGCCTTTATAAAATATTTTTTTTGTATCACCCAATATTATGATGATAGATGCAGGAGCCACAGAGAGGATTTCTCTAACTGAGGTTATGCAGAAGGTCAAATGAAATGGCTATAATGATCCCTTCTGGCCTTAACCTATCAATCAAAGGGCATTAAATTTCACTCACTGAGCTGGACATGTGATTATGCAAAACAGAAGTACAGGGATTTTCCTGCTTGTAAAGGGAGAACCTGTAAAGAAGAATAACCCTGGGATAAAAATATTATGCTGACCTTCTTTCAGAGTATCTACAAAGTTACAGTGGATCCTCTTAAGGTTAGCATAAGTATCCTGGTTATTCCAGATGAGATGAATGCTTAGAATGGGGTAGATTATGAATGTATAATTTATTCTATGACCCAAAAAACCTTTTACTAGTATTTGGAAACCCTTCTGCATTCAGCTACCAGATGGACCATGAAGGATTGTTGTGGAACTGTTGAAGTATTTTAATGAAGTTCATCTTCATATTTTCTACGTGATATTGGTCTATGATTTCTATAACAGTGTATTGCAAAAGGGAGCTTCTGGGATGTCTTTGTCTCACCAGTAGCCTCAAGAATCCTTTTTCTTCCACTGCACTGTGAAATAGTGCCTGCTCTCTGTTGGAATCTCTGGGTCTAGAAATGGGGGACTAGGTTTTCCCTATGTTAACATGGAAGAAACTGAAAGAAAGCACATTCACTTTGTCTGTTGGTTGGAAATGCTTTTAAAAGCAGAGAGATGTGTGGGTGGAGGATGTGAGAAGGAGATTTTGTACTGGCATATACATGTGTAAATACACATTCAGTGATTTGTAAAGAGCTGAGCTGTACAACACCCAAGAAATACACAGTCTTTATGCAAACCTGCAGTGTTTGAAAGCTCATGGGTTCAACTCCTCATAACTCTTGTCATCAGTAGAACCACAGACCAAAGGTTTTTTAAACAGTCCTTCAATCAGTATAATTGATTGATAGCCATTGATTAAACAGCCATGTGGCCCAAAGCTGATGACTTCAGAAATGGGAATTACCAATGTCTACTCATACATGCTAAATTTCATTGTCAATCAGATGGCCAAAGTCTTCAGTATGTTGTCTGCTAGACTTGGAAAGGCGAATGATGTCTGTGTCAGGTAAAGTTGTCCTGGAAGTCGCAAAAACACCTCAATTTTATTTCTTTCTCTGCTATCCTAGTTCAAACTTTTCTTAGGTTTCGATGTTTTATCTGGCACTGTATGCCAAAGGAGAACATTCTCATGACAAAATTTCTGCGTCAAACTAGGTCTTTTGGGTGGTTTTCACTGTACAAGGGAACCTGTATGAATGAGGTTGTAAGGGCTTTATGAGTTCTCTTCATATAGAAATTATGCATTCTGTCGGAGCATGAAAACTGCTGCATCGCTGAAAGTTTCAGCTGCTCAGAAAGGTTCAGTGAGAATGGAGTTATGTCACCTGTAGTCCTAGTCTCCCACGTATTTTCTTGATCTAAGTCAGGAATGGGAAATTGAACCTTGACAGTTCTTTCCAGGGGTGAGTGTTGTGAGTTGTGAGGTGATCGCTACCTAGGCAGAATGAGATTTCTCCTGTGGTTCTTTGGTTGGCTCTGGGATTTCTCTGGAGGTGGAAATAAGAGCTGACGTAGCTCAAGCGACCTTGTTGGCTAACTGTGAACTAAGACAGGATTGGAGAGAGGAGAGAACTGAGCAAATGAGACAAGTGGAAGATGTAGCCTATTAGGAGGACCAAGAAAGAAAGAATTTGATTCACTGAGAAGCTCCTTGCTTGGGAGCAAAGCAATATATACACATATAAGGGATGGTTAGTGAGGAGGAGAAGCTATGGGGCAAATGCCAGAGAACTCTGATTAAAGCCTAAAGCGCGTCACAGAAAGCTATAAAGCACACTGGTCTGGCACAGTGGGGACCCACCACACCACAGTCTCATGAAAATCTTTTTTTTGTTGTTTTTTTTCCCCAAGGTTGTATCATCTTTTATTTTTCATTGGGAATTTTTACTGTCAAAACTGTAGCTGATGAAAGATTTTTGGAAGATTTTTTTGGAGTGCATTGATGGGGTACATTGATTTCTGTCATTGCAAGTGATATTTTGCTTTCAAATCAGACTCTGAAACACTAGTCTCACAGTCTATTATTAATTCTTGATGTCATTAAGAGATGTCTTCTCTGTCTGCGATGCACTGACATTTATTTTATAAGGCACTGACATGATTGGAGCTTAGATTTGATTTTCTAGCCAGCGTGCTTGGCCCAGGATTCCCAGGAGTTACATTTAAAGTTAGCTCTTTAAATCTATGTTGCAGTCATCTACAAATGGAGTAATTTTTTAGTATTTTAATGCCTAGTTTGGCAGATTTCATCTTCTCAAGTCTTCCTGTGACCAGGCCATTATGATCACCAACTATGGTAACTCTAGGCCTTCCTCCCAAGAAGAGCCCTTCAGCACTGTTTTCACATAAAGCCAAGGAAAGCTATTCAACTGTTTTCACATAAAGCCAAGGAAAGCAGAATAGGATGCAAAATAGGCAACTGCTTTCTGCAGTCCTTCCTCCTCTGTTTTACCACAGTCTAGCTCCCATATGTGCAACATCTGTGGTCATCACCTTAGGGATAAAGAGAGTTACTGGGAATGCAGCAGTCATAGGTCAAAGGAGTGAGGCTGGCAACAGTAATGGATCTGCAGTTTGCAACAGAAAGTATGTATTTCTCTATGCAGACATTGTCAAAAATATCTTCAAAGTTTTCAGTTCAGTCTGCTTTGCCTTTCTAGAGGCCAAATTTGATACCTACATATTATTTGGGTGACCTGGTTTTTCTACCTGCGTTGGATGGCCTCTTGAAATACATCTGATGTTTCCACCATGAGTAAGGAGTAAATGAAGAGAGTAACTAGGCTAGATGAGGCTATAAAAATATACTTCTCACCCTTCAGACTGAAATACTACAGCTCTTTCTGAACTCTTGTCCTTTTTTCATGCCGGTATGTTCACAAAGCATCAGAAGATTTCACTCTTCAGATCTTGCGTGCCTAAAAAGAGGTGTGCTTTACACCAACCACAAAGGACCTCAGAATCAGACCTTACATGTTTAAGCTGGATGTGCAGAAGCAGACTGCTCCACTGCTTATGCTTCAGTGCATTAACTAATCTTTAAGGAACAGGGATTAAGGAGAAGCTTTGCCCATGAACAGGTTAGCCCTGGCTGTCTAGCTCTGGCTGCACAAATTCATTCAGATTCCTCAGAGGTGTGTAATGTTGATCACTGTCCAGATGAAGGATCCTGGATTAGATGGATCATAGGTGTGACCCAGGGACACAGTTTCTAGGTAAATTTCCACTGTAAAATTATACTCCTTTCTTGAGTGTTGGGGTTTTTTTTAATTCCTTCCATGCACATTACAAATTATTGTCTGTTGCTGTATTGATACTGTTGTGTGGTAATTTGAATGAGCTAGGTTTTTTCCTCTTCTTGTTTAGTGTGTCTGTGTCTGGAGGGCTAGAGAGATGAACCTACTGTTAATGGGAAAGGCTGATCAATCCTCCTGAATTCTTTTACCTCAATTCAGGTTTTATTTAGACATTTCAATAATGTTCAGTAGCAAGGGAGAACTACATCATTAGAAATAATAATATTTAACACAGACAACCTCTGTATATGTTCTTCTCTTTGTCATTTAAGTTACTAAAATGCAGCAAGGGAAAATTGTTTCTAGTATTGAATAGCATGAATGGACCTGACAGTGCTATTAGAATCATAGAATCATTTCGGTCAGAAAAGACTTTTAAAATCATTAAGTCCAACTGTTAAACCAGGACTGCCAAATCCACCACTAAATCATGTACCTAAACACCACATATTGTATTTATCTATCTCTCCCTACATAAATACAGATATATATAACTTCCACTATCACATTTCAGGCATCGGCACCACCTGAGAGCTCTTTGCAGCTGCAGCCTGTGCATTTTGCAGTAAAATTTCTCTCCACTTCCCTTTTCCCTCAGCTTCCTCCGCCCCCAGAGAACTGACATGCTTTCTACTGACAAATGTTGAGTGTAGCTCCTGAGGATTTAGCATGTCAGGCTGTGTCTACACAGCTTAGGTTTCTATTATTACGCAATGGCTTAGAGGGCAGTGCTTTGCCACATAATTACAGAGCCAATCTCTATTAGGACCAGGAGTTCGGATGCTTCTTTCTGTGCCAACTATTCGCCTCCCACCTACTCAAGCCTCCTCTCTGACACTCTTAATTGTTTATTAGCTTCTTTTTGTGCCCTTGTTTCCTCTGGTTTCTGGTTTTCTTCCCTTTCCTATGCTGCATATCTGTTTATTTCAGAAGTGAGGAGTCTGACTGAGTTGTGCCTGCACGGATTCCTATGCAGCACTGAGCACTTGCTGTTATGTTGCATCGTCAGAAGAGGTAAGAAGAAATTCCTGAAGCTGCCTGATAGTTCTCTCGGGTTTTTCACTCTCTCTCTTCACACCTCATCTGTTTTTTTTTTTTTTTTTGTGTGTGCACATTGCTTGTCTTACAAGCCGTGCAGGCTCTGCCATCTAGAGCACTTTGTGAGATCACTCCACTTTGCTGTTTTTCCTTTTTCCATCTCTGCGTGACTGTATGTGTGTGTGTATCTCCCTGTCTCTCTTCCCCCCACAGTACAACTTGGCCCCCCTCCTCAACACACACGCACATACACAGAAGCTGGGCTTGCTAGTATGAACTTGAAGACTTGCACTACCAAAATGCATGTGTTACCTTGGGATGCACTAGGATCAGAATGCTCGAAAAGCCTGCAGGCTGCTTAGTCCTCCAAGACTGGGTTTTTTAAACCAAACGGGAAAAGAACAAGTTATTCCCTATTTTTTGTTCTTTCTTTTTCTTTTTTTTTTCTTCTTTCCCTTTTTTTGTGCTTTGGATATTACTGAACGAGGAGTCTCAGGGATTCACATGCTCAGACTTCACCGAATCAGGCTGCATCTGACAAACAATCTTGTCTGCATTTTGGTTTGCTAGAGATCACCGGGATTTTTCTGATTATATCTTCTTTTGAAAAAAGGATGCATCGCATAGAAAGAAGGTCTAAGTGCCTGTCTGAGACTATTTTACCAAACCTGGGATAAATGTTACTTCTCAAAGGTAAGTGCAAGGTTTTTTCATATGCATATATAAACTGTATAGTTAGAATATAAGCTATATATAGATATGTACCCAAAACATTTAAACAACAGTTACCTCTGATGGCAAAAAAACCAAAATAAAATCTGTCATGCATCTTAAAGCATTGGAGAAATGTATAACTTTGTCTTCCTTTTCATGTTAGCCTAGATAAGACTGTTCATGTAGAGAAATGGATCTCAGTATGGTTTCTGCTTCTCTTGGTATTAAAAAGCACTTCAAACAGAATATTTATTTATAAGTGTCAATAGGGAATTTTTCATTGTAGTTTTGAAACACTGATGGAAAGATGTTTAAAAGAAAGGATAACAATTTGGTTTCTAATGCAGGAAGAACAGAGGAATAAAGCTGTGAAAGTGATTTCAGCTTTCTGGAGGAATTAGTAAATCCTGCAAAGCTAAGGAAGAACTTTGCTGGACACATCAACTCTGCTGTATATAAAACCACACAGGAAAAGAGTGGGGACCTTAGCAAATGTCATGTGAAGACATAGGAACAAGTACAGAAGGGAAGGGAGTGAGGGGTGTGGAGGGGCAGTGGGAACCCACTTCAGTGTCTGCTGTCACAGAGGCTGGTGTTCCTGGCAAGGTGATGCTACTGGTGATGGACATCCAAAAGTGGCAAGGTGGGCATGTGGGGGATGGCGTACACAAGTAGGTATATGCTATGTCATGTCTGTCTGACGTCATCAGACATATATGTTCCCAGCAAGACTAAGTGTACTGAGAATTGGGGTGGGGGAAGCACCTTAGTGGCAGCATAGGACAATGCATATCAAAATGGAAACTGAGTCTCTCCCCAATTTGCATGGACATGTGCACAGTTGGGGACACAAAGCAAGTGTATGACTGAATAAAACAGGAAAGACACTAATGGAGTAAATGAAATTGTCAGTCAAGTCAACAAGTCCCAGTATGATAGATTAGGAAACTAGAAATGTAAAGTCGTCAGTTGTGGTAGTGTGTGTAAGGAAGGGTTCCTAAACTGGGTAGCCCTTACCTATGCAAAAGAGACAAATAGCATTGATTTAAAGCAAGAATAATTATTTTTTTAGACTAACCAATCTAGTCTTTCTGGGACAGTGCCATGGAGATATTAAGAAGAGTAGGGTTTATTTTATCTACCCCATCTTTGGGATTAGTATGACAAAAACACTCTTTTGCTAAGAAGAGACAGGCAAACAGTACACATCACTTCAGTTTATAAAGTCATGACTATTTAAATTGACACCTTTTAACTTTATTACACAATATTCATGATGGGTAAGTCCAGCAGATGCCACACAATTGTCATGGGGATTTTCTGTTCCTCTGGAAAGAGGAAACATTTGCCATGCAGGGGATTGGTCTCCTGTTGGACCTTGCTGTGTAGAGGCTGTACTGAGGTAAATTAGGGTAGTGGTGAGAAGGAAAAGAGACAGATAATTACTTTTACTCTTGCTGTGTTTCAGGCTGGTTACAGTCTCGTTGTTTACAGCTTGCCCTGGGTCTGTGGTGAGTTTGCATTGCCCACAGATCACCACTTGAGCACAACAGAGTGCTTCTTCTGTGTGCTCTGCTCAGAGCTGCTGTGCCGCAGCAGCACGAAGAGCTTCAGACCTTCCCTGAAACTGCTTCTAATTCTCGGGGAGAGAGGGGATGCAATAAAAAAATAAACAATGCTAGGAGACAGGAAGAAAAAAAACAAAACCATCCTGCTGATCCAAGCCATTTTAACCCATGAAATCCAGCAAAGATCTGTATCACCTCTTGGAACACAGACAGTGTCTGTCCTGCTCTCCCAGTCACAGCTCTGGTTACTTTAGGGTGACTCTGGGTCCAGTGTCCCCCAGTATCTGGCTGTGCAGGGCACTGGCAGGCAGGCAAGCTGGCAGCCCTTGGTGCACCATAAAGAGTGAGAAATGTGACCCAGCCTCAGAACCCTTGTTTGTTGCTGTCCTCTCTGCCCCATGCTGCTCTTCACAGCATTAGTGCTTCTTGTTTAAATTTACAGTCGGGCCATAACTGACCATTTTTCCCAATAGGAGGTACAAATGGCACATGTAGCCTTGCTCTGCAGCCGTTGCTCTGCCTGGCGCTCAGGTGAACCAGAGCAGACAACTTGCTGGCACTCCCAGTCAGAGTGCTTCTGCTTCCCCTCTTTGGAGAGAACTCTGGCCACTGACCCAAACTTGCAATGTAATGATTATAGACTCATCTAATTCCACAGCTCCCCCCACCTTTTTATTCAGTCGTCCTTGTAGGCAAAAAAAAAACCAAAATGGAAAGCTTTTTTTAGCGTGGTTTAACTGGTAGTAGGTGGGAATATACTCAGGTGACTCAACTCCCTGGTGAGGGGTTGCAGATTGATAACCCTCGAGCCTGCATTTGCTAGCCATTCCTCACAGAGGGGAGGGAGGGGAAGATGACAGCACCTGTTCACCCACAAATCTCTTTTTGCATTGCTAATGCATTTCAGCCTTGACGTACAAACATCACCTGTGGGCAAAAAGGGTAATTTGTTCCAAGCGTGTACTCAGGTGTTTTTTTCTGCCCTGACCATTCAGTCTTACTTTCTTTGGGTTTGTCATAGTGTGCTGTCATAGGATTGTTTTTGTGGAGAGGCTAACTGTCCTCTAGGTGCTGGAGTGAAAAGCAGTAACAGTCTTTGTGAAAGGCAGAAGGAAGACATCTGTGGCTCCTTCAAGCCAGAGCAGATGACTTTGGATTTCATTGCCCAACATCAGACAGGCCATTGTATTCCTTATGTTTCATCTTTGCTTTAACCACATAGACTTCAATTGTTGTAACTAAGGATTTCACCAAGGGCCTGGCATTTACTCTATCAGTGTCTGGAGGCTGTGAGTGCTTGCAAAGGACTGAACAGCTTCCAGTTATCAACTGAAACTTGTGAAAAAAGACAAAGTTTCAACTGAGTGCACTGGAATAATAACAAAACCCACAGATCACAAATCAGTGTGATGCAGCACTGCAGTGAAAAGCCAGCTGTTACTCTCAGCCCAGCCCAACTCCACCCAGGATGCACAAGAGGGAGGGAAGCCTGTTAGTTGTTGTTCTGCTTCTAGGAACACAAATTACCTTCTGTGTGGGTGACTGACAAACCTTAGCATGAAATTAAGAGATATAAATATGTGATTAAAAGGCCCACAGTAATGTCACATGGAAAACTGGAAAAGCACATGTAATTTAGAAGTATTTCTTCTGCCTAAGGAGCAGTGATTGTCACCTTACTTCAGAATATTTGCATGACAGTATTTCCAATTTTTCTCTCTTCCTGTCATTTGCTTTGTCCTACCGATGTTATTGGTCTCTGATGACATCCTCATCTTCGTGGGAAAACATTTGTGACAAACCCAGGATGCCAATTTCAGCATACAAAATGAGCAACAGCAGAAAAAGTCAGAAAACATCTTTTCAGTAAAAAAAAAATAAAAGTTGACTTGAAAACATGGGAGAAAGGGAAAAGATATGCTGTCAGGGTCTGGTCCTATGCAGAATCACTACTGACCTACATAGAAGGCAGAGCTGAGTGGGAGTTTTTCAGTATAAATATTTCTGTTTTTCTCAGGAAAGTATATTTTCATGAGAACAAAACATGATTAAGAAATGGTCAGTTTTATGAATTTCCTGACTCAAAAAACTGTAGGGACAAAATTGCCAGAATACCCCATCTTACATTTTTTCTGGAAGATGAATTTTATTATTTCTTTCCAGGTCATTAATTTTGTATTAAAACTGAAAATAATTCATATTAAACTTGATCATAAAATCCCATTTTTGCTAAATGTCAAGCAGATCTGTGAATTGAAATGGAATTAAACATCTCAAGCTCATTAGAAGGCTTCTATGCTTTCAGTTTGGGACAATGAAACTGCAGGCATTTTCATTTCATCTCATGGGATGAGAAAACTTTTGTTTGCCAAGACTTATCTGGAAGTCAACTTATTTGACCAAATGGGATTGTTTCAGGAGCATCTTGACAACAAGTGCTGTGAGATATCAAGGCCTCTGAGAGTCTGCTCTTGAAATCATTCTGCCAGCTATAGAAAATAATAATAGGTGTGAGGGGATGGCTGCAGCAGTAGTATGAGCAGTACAATGGAGCATTTAGGAGGCTTCTGCTAATCACACCTCAGGAAGGAACAGGTCCCTAATCCTCTGGCAGATCTGCTCTACCTGTAGTGTTATGGAAAGAGGTGAGATAAGGAGAGGGCCCTGGAATAGCAGCAAATCCAGGATCCTGGACAATGGTTGGTCAGAAGGTAAGAGGTAGAGCTGGTGCATTTCAGTGCACAGCAAGGTAGTTGAGTAGAACAGAAGCTGGATTAAGGAAAAATCAACAGAAAGCACACGACGGCTGAAAGCACCTTGTCTATTTTAATAGTGCTAACGTTGCAGTGAAAATCCATGGAAAACATGAGTGTTGCACTGGTGCAGAAAATTATCAGTCTGACTCTTTTCCTAAAGTCAGAGGAGGTAGATCTGGACTGTGCATAGGTCTTTATGTGCAGGAATGAGACAAATTGCTGCAGCTGCCCAGTTAGGACTGTAGAGTTTGAGCTGACTTAGTTGAAAGAAGGAAAGACTATGAAAAACCTAAATATGATCAAGTCACATGGATTGTGGCGATCAGACAGATTTGATATTGTAGGAAATATACACACTGATGACGAAGTAAGGAATTTTTCCTCTTCTGCTATTAGAGTTGCAATTTGCTCTGGCAGGCTGGGGAGCAAGTGGGCTCAAAATGGCACCAGTTACCAAGATTCTTTAGCCATTCTTTTGTCATGTCTAAGCTCCTCAGAAAAGCTTAAGTATACATGTTGGTCAGAATAAATAATCTTTCTTTTGTTACAGTCTAAAGATAAAAATTAAGATTGGGAAAGGAAAAGAGGATGTCTTAAACACGCTACATCCTCTGTTGCAGTGGCAGGATGGGTGGGCTGTGAGATCAGTGAAAGGGCAGCACCTGTACCTGTGCTAGAAAGGAAAAACTGAGTATACCAGAATTTATATTAGATCCCTCTGTTAACAGCCTTTAAAAAATGTATCTGCCCTTTCAGTACAGAATGAAAACAATGAGCAGTCAAATGGCAAAAGAAAAAGTCAAGAGGAAAAAATGTCTGTCATGGCTCATTCAGCATTCCCTGTCTGGTTTGAAAGCAGCCAGCAACAAATGTCTGTCTCCTTAGAGATAAAAATCAAAACCTTCCCAATCATTTCAGTAGTCATTTGATCTCCTTTCCTTTGTAAATATTCCTATGACTAGGTAAATACATGTGATACTCAAAAAGATCTGCATGGTTTGGATATGAAACTAGTGTATTAAACTAAGAAAGAGAAGGCCAAACTGTATTGAAAGAACATAAATTATCTGGACTGAGACCATTTTGTTGGTTTCCTAAACTGAGAGCTAGTTGGCATTTTGTATGAGTTATCTTCAGTGTAAGTGAATGTTATCACTGCTGCTGGCAGTTATTTACTGTATATTGGTTTTTAAATAAGGGTACAACATTGATCACTTGCTCTCCAAATTATTGGCTGCACTTTCTCCCTGTTGTCAGGTCAGATAACTTATCTTCTCTAGAAATATTCAGTAGAAAAATGTGTTTTCTCCCAGAAACTCTTATGGAGAAGAGGATCAAGGGTTGTTGTGGGTTTTTTTGAAGGCTGCCTATAATCAAAATATCTTGTAGTTATCCCTGAAAAATATCAGTTTGCTTGACAAATACCACTGTGAGGTATGTGAGTATTTTCTAATCCCATTTCATATGACCAAGTAGCACACCGAGCTATGAGTGCTTCAGCTGACACTCACTTTGCAAGGACAGTGTGCCCTTTCCTTATCAGCACAGCTACATCTTCTGTTAACATCTCCCCAGATGCATTTTGACAGTGATATCTTCTTGAGGTGAGAGGTAAGGTTACTGATGGACTTCACAATTATACTGTGTGGCCAGGAGTCTCACAGAGGATGAGCTTTCCCCTGTCCATGGTCTCCCAGCACCCTACCCTAACTGGACCTGATGGCCCTCTAGCTGTTGGAAGAAGGCGTCTCAGGGGCATCAATTAATAACATTTGCTTTCAGATCCAGGAGTGGGTGACAGCAGTTTTGTGTGAACTGGAGAGAACTGGCCTTACTGGCAGAGGGTCAGTGAGAGAAGCTGAAGAGCAGCCTGATGGATGTTTATGAGAACAAATAAACTGATTGCAAAGAGAGTCATATTTGGAGAAAGACTGGGGAAATTTTGATAGGATGAGGGGGAAGAGAGAAAGAAAAATCAGCTGTGGTACATCTAAGAAGATGTCTCTGTCTCTTTAGTCATTTGTATGATCCTTCTTGCCCCTGAGCCAGAGTGCCAGGCTAGGCTAAAGATGGACTTACGATGTGTGCCTTTGGTCACACTGTACATAACTAATACCTCCCTCAGCCACTGTCCTCAGCCACTGTATGTTGGTCTATTTTTCACATCTAACCTGTTGTAGCCTTTTGGTGGACATGGGAAAATGTATTCAGGCCCTTTGTGCATTTGTTCTCTTGTGTCCATCTTTCTCTCTCTGTGGAATGGGGAAGCTATTTTATTTTATTTTTCCTCAGCACAGAACACAAAGAGTTTCCTATCATCAGCTAATACTTAAAACCCCTCCTTTCTTAATACTATCTAGCAACAGCTTTCAAGTTAATGTGAGAGACCCTCTAAAATGTGCCAGGTCCATCTTCATATGGTATCTTTTCCACAGAGAGTGGAATAGATGAGATCTGTCTCTTCTGCACTGGATGCCTAATGGCTGCTTTTCATGCTTATGTTAGTGGTTTTGTTTACCTCTGATAAATTTTTCACCTGCCTAATTCTGTGAGCGGCAAAACAAAGGCCTGTGAAGACCCTGTGGGTCTGTGGCTCAGGAAACTTCACTACATTTGAGACTGTGTTACAAAAAGGAAGAAATCCATACTCCTGCAAGAAGGATGAGATAGGGCATGGTGAATTTCTGTGCACTGGTGACTTCTACTGTACATCAGTGTCCTACCACAGAATGGAAAAATCAAAGTTATGCCACATTCTATCTCAACTATAGGATTTACATTTAAAAATAAATAATGTCCTCAGGCCAAGTAACAGCTGCAGCAGTTCTTTCCAGCACAGCTCATTGATCTCATCCTCTCGTTTGACACATCCTGCTACTCTCATGGTGCTGTAGTTAGCATTAGATCACAGACAGGTCATGTAGTGGCCTAACTGAAACTGAGACCTAGTTGGGTAGACTGCACAGACATGTACTAGCCCTTACATTACCATCTCACCACACAGTGGAGAAAGATTTGAGAATAAGGTCTTTTTTAGGCTGTGCTCTCTCTTTCTATTACTTGTAGAGGTTTTTTACTTATTTTACGTTAGTCTAATCATGTTCATTTTAAGGAAATGCTTTCAACTTCTTTTTTTTAATAGCATGTGTTGTTTTGTCATGAAATTGTGATGAGCTTAATGCTTATGTTAGAAGCTCAGTTTTCCACAAAAGGCTTTCTATTATGGAAATCAAGTATCTTTTAGGAAAACCTAAATGAAAAGCCTCCCAAGTTTAGTGAGTGATGTAGTTGCACTCATGTTCTCACAATCATCCCTCTCTTTTCTTTATATCGACAAGTACATGAAAGGCAAAAATGAACTCTGCAGCCAGCTGTTCTTCCTAAATATGTCTTGTCTTGCTGGCTTAGGTAAAAGGCAAATTGAAGTTTGATGCTTCATTTGTGCAGCAGGTTTGCATAAATCAGGTCTGTTTTCAGAAGTCTGTTTCTCCAGTCACAGTGTTTCAAGATGGGAAGCTGGGGTGTGTTCATGCCTCAAGCAGATTATGCCATGTAGAGACTTTAGTCATAGGTGACAAAAACATTTAAGAACAAAAGAACACAGCTTTGGACCTTCACTTTCATTCCTGGTTAAATTTTCAAAATAAGTATTAAATCATTACAAATGTATTTATTTTTTTTTAAATTGATACTTTGAATCAAATTTAGACTGTATCACAGTAAATGCATTTTCATGTTGATATCCAGTAAATCCTGGCATCTCACAGGGGAAAGGAATGGCTGTACCAACCCCTGTGACATACATATGTATTTAAATATATTCATTTATTGTAGTACAAAACCAGGAAATAACCTTGCAAGTAAGGCATTGGTCTTAAAGTCAAAGTAGGCCTGGCAGAAACAGTCTATGCAGGACTTACTAAGGTTTGCAAAAGCCTATACTTGATTGCAAAGAAAAAGTGAGGATCACTTTCATGATTATAACTTGCTTAATTTTGGAAAGGCATCCCCCTTTTGTTTATTATACACCTGGTTACTTCTGAAATGGAAAAGGTAGTTTGAAATTAAATGTTCTGCTAATTATGTTTCCACTTCAGAATCAATTCTTTTGGAAGGGTAAGATGAGTCCAACTTAAACAAAGTATCTTCCTCCTGTTTAAATAAAACATGGCAAGTAAGCCACAGAATATATATGTGTTAAATTCTTTTCAATCCCTTTTAATTCCTTTTTTTTCAAATCTTTAGACATACATATTTAGTGAGTAGTATGTTCATATGGTTAGATGCATTCTTGGCCACAGGCACAAACCTTGCTTTTCACTTCTGCTTTTATAATAGAAGATAATGGTAATGTACATCAGAGACCTGTCTTAAGCCTAAGAGTACTGATGTTTATGAAGTGTTTATCGACTAGTGAAGATGATACACTCAGGGGAGTAACTCTGTGTTGGCAAAAGGAGAGGCACAAATTAATGAGACCTGGTGAAGAATTTCCAATCAGCCTGGGACCTGGACAAGCTTGAGTGTATCAGTGCAGGCTGGGGGATGAACAGATCAAGACCAGCCCTACCAAGAAAGACTTGGGGGTGCTATGCAAGGCAAGGCTGAACATGAGCCAGCAATGTGCACTTGCAGCCCAGAAAGCCAACTGCATCCTGGACTGTACCAAAAGGAGTGTGCAGGTCAAGGGTCAAGGGAGGTGATTGTGCCCCTCTACTCCCCTCTGGTGAAACACTACTGGAGTACTGTGTTCAGCTCTGGGGTCTCCAGCACAGTAAGGACATTCACTTGTTGGAGCAAGTCAGAGGAGTGCCACCAAGATAATTAGATGGATGGAGCACCTCTCCTGTGAGAGCTAGGCTGAGACAGTTAGGTTTGTTCTGCCTGGAGAAGACGTAGGGGTGACACGATTGCAGTTTTCCAGTACCTGAAAGGACAGTACGAGAAAGAAGGAGAGAGACTATTTACAAGGGCATGTAGTGACAGGACAAGAGGGAATGGCTTTAAACTGAGAGTAGGTTTAGATTAGATATAAGGAAGAAGTTCTTTACCATGAGATGGTGATGTACTGGAACACATTGCCCAGAGAAGTTGTGGATGCCCCATCCCTGGAGGTGTTCAAGGACAGGTTGGATAGAGCTTTGAGCAACCAAGTGTTGTGAAAGGCATCCCTGTCCAAAGCAGGGACAGATGTTCTTTAACGTCCCTTCCAACCCAAACCATTCTATGATTCTATGAACTTTTTTCATTAAAGAATGGGTTTTGTCAAAATTGGTTTACTAAGTACGTTGTGGAGCAGTGGTGTTATTTGACAATATCTTCCTTTGCTTTTTATTGGCTGGAATGTTTTTGGGTGTTGTTTTAAAATGAAAATTGAAGTTTTTATCATGCGAAAAGCTTTAATGTGGCATTTTGTGCTATTTTTAATGAAAATAAGGTTTTGCATTTTCTGGAAAACAGATACTGTCCAAATTATAATTTGTCAGTCTAATCAAAATAAGTCCAAATTGTCTCTCAATTTCTGATAAAATTATGCTTCTTAACATTTTTAGGATTGCTGATAGCCATACAGAGATAACACCACTTGTTGCAGAATATGTCTTTCCTCTTTTCTCATTTTTTTGTTTTCTTGTTCTGGTAGGTTTGTTCTTTGTAGATGGTTATGCATGAAGAGAACAGATAGTTCAATAGCTTCTCCATACAAAACAGGCTGTAAGAACACTGAATTTGCTTTAAGGTTCACAGGACGGGAAATATGAAGGCAAAATGGCAATGAACACATGGTGTTGGCCACAAAACATATTGCCACCTGGGCTGTGGCAAAGCAGGCTGTCACAATTCTTAATCTCCAGAGAGAATTCACCTCTGAAATGTATCTGTACAGAAGCAGTGGAGGGTAAGAAGGGACACAACTAAGTGATCATCAAGGAATTAAAAAGGACTTCAAAGCTGTGTGAGAGCTGAAAAGTAAAAGAAGCAGCTGAAAAAAGTAAGTTTACTGTGATAGAGGAACCACCTGCAGCAGTGCAATGATCTTACTGTAAATGCTGTTGGGTGTCCATGGCTTCAATTCTCCTATGCATAGGAATGAAGCTTGCAGCTACTCCACTTTTAAATGTGTTAGGGACTATCATTAATAGGTCATTCATCTCTCTTGGCCATGACAAAAGGGAATGAGGAGTTCCTGATAGTTTAAATCAAAATCTTCATAGAGTGCAGAGCTTTGAGGGGACTGTGTATTTACATTCTGACACTACAGTAACCACTCCCTTTAGTTTTAGCCCATCTTCCACTCAGGGCTCAGAGCAAATATTAATGAATTGATACTTTGTGCTTTCCCTGTCAATTGGGTTAGTGTTACTGTTCCATAAGCAAGAAAATTGGTACATGGATTTTGGCTTAAACTAATCTGTGATCACACTCAGTATCTACAGCAGAGCTGTTGATCGGGTCAACCATTAAACTGGGCATCATCACGCTGAGGTTTAGGCAATGGTAAGGGAGTAATAAACTGGTGGAATAGAAACCAGATTGAATCCCAGAGCTGTGCAGCAGGCTTTTCATTTCAGCAAGACTATTACGAAAACACTGCTCAAATAACAAGCATTAGCTAAAGTAGAAGCCACTGAACCCTTTTGTGCAATTTTTAACATGTTTTAATAGAGTTGAAGAAAGTAATCATCACATGCATTATCTCCCTGTTTATTTTTGCTGGGTTTATTTAAGAGTCATTGGGGAGGGATATGATATACCAGCATCTGGAATTATAAAAATAATAAAAAATAAATTTTAAAAAGCAGAAATAGCTATACTAAGCTTTCTATTTTGCTTGGGATGCTAGAAATCTTCAAAGCATATGTACAGGCAAACCCACTCTTCTGTACATATTTTTTGCTTATTATTGTGAATTATCACACTGAATTACTGATGAAATTCACACTAATAGAAATTCAACTGATATGATTCTTTTACTCCAGTGATGGACTGAATTTTTTATTCGTATAACATATACAACATCTGTGCTTTCATTATGCTACACCCAAGATTTATTTGGAATCTTAATTTTTAGGATTCCTTAAAGTTTTGGAGAATGTAATTTATGTCAGCTCAGAATGTAAATTATGACAGCTTAGGTTTTGGATGAAAAGCCCAAGGAATTCTTATCTCTCTATCCTCATTGTGCAGATAAACTTAACCTTAGCTCCTGGTAGTGAAAATGGTCAATCTGGCAAAATCAGAAAGCTCAGGTGACCTAAGATCATTGACATAGTTATTCATTGAGAAAAATGCAAACTGCTCACAAATGGTCTATATGGGGAAAAATGTAGAATTCATGCTTTCAAGATTCATAATTGCTCATATAAACTCAGACAAAAAATCCTAAGTCCTTTGATCAAAGTTTTTCCTTATTGCTTCTACAGGACTGCCTTTAAGTCTGCATTGACAAACAAACAAAGAAATGCCATCAAACCCAATAAGGTTCTGTACTGCAGCTGTCAATCACCCATTTCACAACTGGTGTAATTTGTCTGAGTTGCAACTAGTCCTTCATTCTATAGACTTCAATCCAGTTTCAGCTGTCCAAACCTCAATTACCCAAAACAGGGTGATGGTCTTCAATGTCTGTTAGCTGCACTGATAATTCCTGTAATTACTCAGACATGCTTTATCTCCCATGATATTCAGTTGAATGAAGATGCACTGCCTGTGGAAAACTCAATTTCAGCATCCCACTCTAACTCCCCTCATCATGCAGTCAGCAGCAGCATGTTTACTTGTTCTTCTTGATGTGAAAGCTTCTAATATGTGACTACAGCAGAGACAAAGCCAACAATAAATATTAGAAAACAATCAGTGCGATTAGCTCACATAATCCATAAGAGAAGTAAGAACAGCAGTACTTATTAAATATAGATGGTTTACTCACTGTGTCATCAATAAACATGTGATTTGTGATTTCCTGAGACTTTTCAGGTGATGATTCATTCGTGATTTTATTTATTTTACTGTATAATGAAGTAGAATGGCAGAAGGAAGATATTATAACTAATGCCTCAAGCATCTTATTTGCTGAGATTTCTTCCTGTACTCTCTAGCTCAGGAAATTAAAGTTTAGGGGTCTAGTTCCTGTACATCTACTGGAAATCCATGGAAAATGCAGAGTGACCTTTTCTGCTTGGTACAAACTGGTCCTGCTCTGTAGGTACAGCAGATGATGACTGATTACCCAGTGACAGTAAATTGGTCATTGTCTTTAGTGGTAAGCCTACTTTAACAGGGGTCAACCAGTACAATTCACTGTCTAAAACAGCCTGTTTAGTTGCAGTTTGAACTGTGAAGAGACTTTGGTGCTCTTATCAATAATGTTACACAGTTCTGGTCCTGGAAGAGGAACTGGAATAAATGGGGAGAAAGGCAGTCTGGATGTATGTATGGAGCAGTTGCTAAATAAAAAATGATTGAATATCCCTTTCATTCCACAACTTGGAAGGAATTTACTCTGGCTTGATATGATAAAGATATCTAAGATGATGAGAAATATTTTTGTTCCATTTCTCTTCCAATAGAAGTCTTAGAGGACAACAGATTAAACTCGCAAGTAACAGGTCCAGAACAAACAAATTGAAGATTTTCTTCACTCGGAACTGTGTAAAGCTGTGAAACTCTTTTCAGCAGAATTCAGGGATTACTAATTGCTTGCATTGATTTATAGACCAAGTGGAGAACTAAACAAAAGAAAGACACACGGTTTTATTCATGTGCAAAGACATTATCTTGCCTAACAATGTTAGCTGGACCATAAGCAGCTAAGAAGCTGAGAGAATACTTTGGGAAATTATCACTTGTAGGCTTGCATTACTTTTAATTTTTTTTATTAGTTGCCCTTACTGACTACTAGTGGAGACAAGATACTGGACTGGATGTACCATAGATGTGACACAATTCAGATTTGTTCACACTGATCTGATTCAGGATACTCTGATTCCTACAGTCCTCATGGCACAGCCTGATTCCATGTTTGACTGGGTCCACAGCTGTATTACAGCAGGGTGCAAAGAGGTGCAAATTATTCAGTGCTTACACATGTGGGCAGAAGCAGTGATTTTTCTACCAGGATGAAATAAGGCTTCACTGTTCAATTTACTAAATTATTAGCAACCTGGATTTGTAAACAATGCTGATATAATCATGGTCTCTGGCTCAAATAATTCAGATAGCTTTTAGAGTGTTTCACTCCTTCTTAGGTGAAAATTGCTCTCTCTGCATAGTTGCAGTGTCTGGTTGTGTTGGTGGGAGCATGAGAAAGTTGCTGCTGAGCTCTGGCAGCTGGAACAGGAAGACATCTATTTACTTATTGGGAAGAAAAGGTCAAATTGTTTTATGGGACTCCTTAAGCTGGATAGAGGAGAAAGACCATTCTGCTTTCTTGAGAAACTGTTGGTCTAAAAGTCTAATAACAACAGCTTCTGGATGTATAGACAAGAGGGCACTTGGAAGGCTGTGGTTTCTGATTGTGCAGTAGTCTGAGCTCTTGCATATGGTGCTCAATCCCTGTAATGAGTTAGAAGGTATGGAAAATAGGGGAAACACTTTCAAGTAAACATCTGACTGATGAACAGATATGGTTTCTATAAGCTGTGTTGCTTTAATTTAGGATTTTTGGGGTACATGTAGTCTCTGACTGACCTGAGTTTTATATGAGCTGAAAAAATCACTGGCCTTGCATCTCCAGGGTTTTTTTTGCTAAAGCTGGTGGAGGATCCTTCAGAGCAGACTTTTCAGACAGACAAGAATAGAGGGACGGCTCAGAATAAAGAGAAAAAAGGATAGGGGAGATTAAAGAGCTAGCAAAGAGGTAACTGTTGTCAGGACCTGGAGTGCACATCTCCTGGCTGATATGTCTTGTTTTGTTAAATATCTTTCGTTATGAGCCATAAACAGATTTCTCATGACTCAGCATGTAAGAACATCAGAAGACTGGTATAGGTGTATCAAAAAATATACTAAATATGATAGAAGTTATGTACTAAAATATATCTTTATTTCCAGTAATTTCTTTGAGTAGTTTTTCTTAAGCTAAATTTTAAAACCTTTATTCAGGTGTTGTTGAGGTACTCTGAAAACCTAAGCAAACCCTGCATCAGTTTATGATACAGCAAGGTCTCAGGAGGCAATTCTCCAGTTTCTCCTGTGTGTTTTGAATAAAAAATAAATTATTTATGTTGTAAGACTGCCTGCTTGCATAGACATATAAACATTGACCATGATATTTTCACCTGAATTATAAGAAAGGCTGACTTCATTGCCTTTCTTCCTCTGATCCATTTCTACCCCATTGTTGTGTCTTTGTTCTCTCCCTCTCTCTTTTTTTTTTTTTTTTGGGTGATTGGTTGGTTTGTTTGTGTTTGCTGTTTTGGTTTTTTTTTTGTCTTTTTCTTGTTTTGTTTTCTTTTAATGGTCATAATCTCTAAATTTGTGTAATGTGGTAGGAAAAAGCAAAACCTGCCCCCATGAGAAAATTGCACTGATTCTTTTTCTAATACAACAATTTTCAGAAGTGCTAATGTGTCCTAGGAAACATGAAGGCACAGTTTTGTTTTTAGAAGTTGTTCTACAGAGTTATCAGATATGATTTTTTCCTGGTTTTTTTTGCTTGCACAATTTTTCAAGAACTATCTTTAGGCTGAGCATAAAGAAAAGATTTACTGACAGCGACATTCATTAGACTGTGGAATAGTCTCCTAAGGACGTTGATAGGAACTTTGTCACTTGAGGCTTTAAAAGTAGCTTATTGGACGCAGGGGAACCCAAGTCTTTCAAATATACCACATGAGGAAAAAATGTGTTAGAAGAGAGAGGATGGACTAACTGGCTTGATAAGGCTATCTTTTTATGTGTAGTTTCTATAGATATTTGCACAGAAACATGAGCATTGCTAATTAACTGCTCATCTGCTTCATGTGCTTATGTCTTACCAGCTATAGTCAAATCCCATCTGTCACTTGAGGACAATTAAGTGGGCTGAGAAGCATCATTTTACAACTGCACCTGGCCAGGAAGAGGTATTCCAGATGGACAGCATGGGAAGCTGGGGACACCTAGAAGAGGAAGGGTGGGGAGGCTGTCTCTGCAAGAGGCAATTGCAAGTTGTTGTAAATGCGGTCATATAAAGCAAAAAAAAAAAAAAATTTGTCCTGGGGTGGTACTGATAGGAGCATACAAAATGCAAACAAGTGCTTTCAGCAGCAATGCAAGAACTGTGTGATTTTCTTCAGACTGCTAAGGTTCTTGTCTCTCATTTTTTATTAATTTTGTCACTGTCACTGCAGACAGGCAAAGATCTTTGGAAATTCCAAGAGCTAACCAAAAGTAAATAAAGGGCATGAAGGACATAAGAAATGGGGAAGAGATAATATACACCAATGCCATCAAGTGAGGCCCAAAGCTTGGAATTGGCTAGTGGTGCTGCAGCATATGTATACGATAGTGTCCTGGTTCTGTTTGGGACATGGTCCTGTGGGCTGCATAACTGCATTATAAAATAATCAGGACCGATTTTTGAGGGTATGTCATGACTCTTGCTTTGTGCATTTTCATTCAGACTGCTCTTGCTGTCTGCTACCTGTGGTTTACAATGTAAAGACCCTACCATTTGAGTCAGAAAATATGTCATGAATAATTATATTTGTCCCCAAACACAGTGTTTTCCCAAAACTCTTTAAGCGGTGTCAGTGGCTCTTTAGAGGCCATCTTCAAAGCTTACAACAGCTTACATCCTTGGGTAATGAGGTAATGATAGCGCCTCAATTATGTGCTGCCAGCAAAGATGAAGCCTTAAACTGCCATTCAGCTTTAGAATTACTGCTGTAATTTTCACAGAGGCACAGAATCAATCAGGTTGGAAAAGATCTCTGAGATCATCAAGTCCAACCTATGACCTAACACCACCATGTCAACTAGACCATGGCACTATGGTCATTAGCCACCATCCCATTAAACACCTCCAGGGATGGTGACTCTACATTCCAGTGTCTGATCACCCTTTCTGGGAAGAAATTCTTCCTAATGTCTGATATAAACTTCCTATGTCCTCTTGTCCTGTCACTAGTTGTCAGGGAGGAGAGACTGATCCCCACTTGGGTACAACCTCTTGTCAGGGAGTTGTACAGAGTGATAAGGTCACCCCTGAGCTTCTTCTTCTCCAGGCTAAACACCCTCAGCTCCCTCTGCCTCTCCTAATAGGGCTAGTGTTCCAGACCCTTCACCAGCTTCGTTGTCTTTCTCTGGACATGCTCCAGTACCTCAGTGTATTCTTGCAGTGAGAGGCTCAGAACTGGACACAGCACCCAAGGTGTGGACTCACCAGTGCTGAGTCCAGAGGAAGTGTACAATGAAAAGGACAAGGCAGTGGATAACCTGGTATGGAGGGAATAAAAGTCGCTTCTCCTCCAGCATTTCTACAGCTATGGACAGTTGGAATAGAATACTACAAACCTGGGGACACCCCAAATGCCCCAGACTCCCACTGCCCCTGCTCTGGGACAGTAAAACTCCCCCGCTACAGCAGCTGGAGCTGACCTGTTAACAGTGTACAGGGTTTGCAGTCCCTGCCATAAGGCCAAAGGAAGGCCTTGGGAAGACCCTGAACACAGACTTCTCCCTTTAAATGCAGAAGTCTCCTTTCACTATATTTTCTGAGACACATCAGCTCCCAAATGCAGGGAAGACTCCTAGGACTCAGCCCCCCCACGCCATCCCTCCACTTCCATCCTACTGCCAGCTCCATGCTGTGGAAGGATCTGACCTCCCTTTCTCTTTAAGCAAAATCACCCCATCCCATTTGTTATGACAATGCCATCAATGGCCGAGCAGGGCCTCTCCTTGCAGTGATAACTTTCTTCAGAGGGATGATGTTAACTGCCTCATTTTATAACACCTGAATCCAGATTTTTTTGGCTGTTACTCACTATATCTGTCTATTATGCATGACCTGGAGACCGAAAGAAGGGCCAAGAGCCTTTGTGCTGATACTTGCTAGCAAAAATTTTACATATATACACACACATATATACATAATATATGTGTGTATTTTCTCTATAACTAGATGTACATAGAAGAGAGACTTATTCTTTGTAGACTTCTTTGAAGGATGGCAAATATTGCTGGAAGCAGGTTTTGCATATCCTGGTGATAAATTGCTGCAGGCTCTGTGGTGCCTTCTGGCAGGGTTGCACTGTCTGCATCCCCTGGCTGGCACGCAGGCCAAGGGGAAACATCAGTAGAGCTCTGTGGCTGATGTGCCCTGCTTCCCCTCTGTGGGAGTGCAGACAAATGCCTGTCTTCTCTGCTCCTCCTCGCACAGTCTTGCATGGGAAAGGTTTCAAATAAAACCACTTCTGTTTTGTAGAGTTGAGAAGTCTGTAAGGTGGCTGTGAAGGAATAGTAGGTAATACCAAGTACTGCTAACCATAAGAATCCAGAAATTATCACTCTGAACATCAAATGAGTTTATGTGGCATAATCTACTTTTTCTAGCCCTGCCTATTTTTAGGCTCCCTTCTCCACTTTCTCTGCTGTTGTGGACCATCTGAAAACAAAAGTTCTTCCCCAATCACATGACTCCAGGAGCTGTCAAAGTGAAAGCAAACCCCCTCTTTTCAATCTTGCATCAAACACAGAAGTTAGCAATCTTGAGTCCTTAATGTCCATGGTCCCCGTGCAGCTGGATTAAGAGTCATTTGCTATGATTTACTCTTTGTGCATTTCAAACTGAAATAAGACAGTTTCTCAAAGCAAGGCTATGCAGGATTTTGTAGTGTTTGTTATTTTGTTATTTTTAACCTCTTTTTAAAACCAGATTACATAACAGTGCAGGGGTTGTTTTTTGTGGGTTGTTTTTTCTTTTCTCTATAGTATTAAAAATGTATTTTTAAAAAATATTTGCTTAAGTATTATGAGAGTCAGAGACTTGAACATCACTGTACCTGTTTGTTTGGGAAAACCATGAAATAAAATAGATTCTTGCAGAGAAAGGAATTCATTCATCTAACCCTGCTGATCAAGACAAGAAAGATGAAATAAAAGCCAGCAACATAGCAGGTATAAAAGCAAATTAAAATACTTTCATTATTGCCTAGGCAAAAGGATTATTATAGGCAACATAGGAGAAAATTCAGAACAGAGTTTTATTTAATTTGGGCTCTTCTTAACGTAAAAGAACAGATTTTTCTCAACCACAAAAGTCAGATGAAAAAAAAAACCATAAAAATTTAGGCATGCTCCTTCTAACCTGTACATCACTTTCCAAATTTTAAAAAAAGTTGTTCTTCCCTCCTAATTTGAATCAAGCTTTAAAGTCTTTCATAGCCCTGCATGAGGGGTGATATGTCATATGTATTTTAACAATTTTTTTAAAAAATTCTGTTCTTGCTGTGATACAAGATTCTATCAAGACAAAAATCACACTTTGATGCCTGTATCTGGCACAAGTACAGCCTGAGATAAAGTAGTGAATAACAAAGAAGAATAATCAGGCATATTTTGGCAAACTCGATACCCAGTTTCAAATGACTGTGATTACACTTTTCTTTGCTCTTACTTTTCTCACTAACACGACAGCAAGCACATTTTCTTCAAAAAACACATTTTGAGACTATCAGAGACAATAATTTAAGGTCAGATTTTTCAAATGTGCTCAGCATATTGAATGCAGATGGGGTGCTGAGTGTTTCGGTGTTTTCTGGGTTGTTTTTTGTTTGCTTATCTTTTTTTACTGATCCTGCAGTAGGGCTTCTAGGTGCAAAATAACTTTGAAAATTCAGCTTCTATGTAAAAGCCTCAGGTCTGAGACAGTTGGTTCTTAACAACCTTTTCTCATTTTGGAAAAAGCACCTTGGTTGTACAATTTTTGGGTGTTCTCCCAATTGGTAAAATTCTGCTGTCATTGAAAGGGGTGGAAATAATTTTAGCCTAAATTGATGCTATCTGGATGTTTGGTCCTGCTTCTCATCTTTACAGCTTGTCCATAGGTATATGTTTAGGAATGCACTTCATCTGAGCTCACAGAGGACTAAACCCTTGCCTCAGCACAGGCCCAAGCTCTTTGCTCCTGTACTATAGGTGCATCAGGCACATAGGATACCAAGTGACGTACTCGTTAAGCTGCCAACAGGTGTACTAACCGTGGCTTTTCCTTAAACCAGCAGCAAACATCTGGAGTTTAAATGCCTGTATAGAGGTGTTCTATATGCAGTCCTTCAGGATTGGTGAGAAATACATTTCCTTGGTACAGTTCTGCTAGTTATAGTAGATGAAGCACTTAGTAAGGTAGGTATCTACAGTAGGCCTGATAAATCATGTTCCAGAAGTGCCTTAGTTTTTTGATCCATCCACAAAAGTCACTAGGTGACTAGCTAATATGTGAATGTCTATATTACAGGGCTCAAAGCTAAGATCAAGCCACTGCTGGACATGATTGTCATTGTGGATGGAAAATGTAGTGGACATTTAGTGTGCAAAAGTTCTCTATCTTTACTTTGCATCCCTACCTTATTTTTGCCCCACTGGTTTCACATGGGAAAAGAAATTTAATGTTAATTGCTTCTGAAACCTTCACTTACAGCTCTGATGCTGTTTAGCTGCATGCTCCACTATGGCCATTTCCCTTTAAAATTACTCAGTTTTTGTGTTGTGAAACACTTTGTTCCTGGGAGTGTTCTCGTACCACAGACACAGAAATGGAGCAGAGACTAACCGATTCACTCTCTAAGACATCATGTATTTCATATTGTATCCATCTGTGCTATGATTAAACCCTTCTTTACTTGATTATGTTCCTTGAACTCTCTAGATGCTAATTTAGGATATTCTTTGCTTAGCTTTCTTCTGTAACTTTTGTGTTGTTGGTACCACTATTATTTGTAGAGACAATTAGCAGAAGGAGATATTTGGTATCTTTGCCTTTTTTTCTTTGCAATTTGCAAAAATATTTTTAACAGATAAACCTAGGGTAAAAGAGAGCAGATCCTAACACATCAGTGCTTTCTGATTGTGTTATGGTAAACTGAACACATAATTCCTTGACAAGCTATTATAAATCTGTGTGGGTTTTTTTTCCTTCACCTCTTCTACCTCCTATTTTCCTAGAGCATGTGCTAAGGATGCCACCCATAGCAAAGGATCAGTGTAAAGTATCTGTTGCAAATTATCCAACTGAGATTGATTGACTTTTCAATTTAAACAAATAACTTTCTTGGTTTAGATTTCAACTTAGACCTCAAACAAATTTCAGTAATGATACATGCCACGACTTACAGGCTATAGATCTCCTGAAATTCAATAAATCCAACCTTGGTAATTTATGGATATTTAGTCCCTGGTTGACCTTACACCTTTCTAATAAAACTCTAGGAAACTAATAGGTTAACCCTTATGAAATATCTCTTGGGAATTATGCTACCAAGAGTGGCAGGCACTGAAGCTTGCAACCTTCCTGTGTTTGAAGGTGGCTTGTTCTGAAACTCCTTGTGCTTCTGAGGTTTACAGCAATGCTTCTAGGACTGTTTAAACAGAATTTATAGCCAAGCAGTAAACCAAACTAGCAGTAAAATTTCTCAAATTATCGTGCCAGGCAGTCTTCTAAGCTCTGCTGAAAATGTAATCACTTTCACTTATGAGTCTTGATTTATTGTTTCTGAAAGAAGCCCTGTAATCTGGTAGTATTTTCGTCAACTTATTTTGTTGTGGCAATAACTGCTTTTTACCTGGTTTTCTTCCTCTGTATCTCTCAGTATTTGCTGCTATTAGCAGTGAACCTCATTCAGTTCAACAAAGTTAGCAAGATAAAAGAGAAGTAGGAAATCCACCTGTGACCATAGTATTTGGAGGAAAGGATAAAGGTTCTTAGGAATGTGAAACTTTCTTTCACAGCCTTTAGATTCTGTTTTTCTCTTCCCAAAAGAGACAAGGTGACCTGAGTGTAGTGTTTTCACTGCCGTGTTATGAAACCGGAAAGCCTGATGAATAGGCAACTGCAGTTTGTTTACAGAGTCTTGGCACAGAGTCACTAGGACTTTGAAACTCAGCTGAGCCCTATACATTGGAAAAAACAGATCTGTGTAAGCACCTGTAGCGTTATTGCAAATTGTAATATAAGGAATCAAGTCACATTTTTCCTGAGATTACAGGTAATGTTTATGTTTCTGACTTCCTGTTAAACAAGAAACCTGCAGTTACAAGTTAGTTCACAGTAAAAGAAAAAAAGCTTATTACTTGTGGGACCGTTAACTCTGGGGAAAGCATGGAGATTCAAGCCATACACAATCTCGGTTACCAGGTGCAGAGCCAAAGAAGCAGGGCTTTCCCAAAGCACAAAGTCAGGAAAATAAGCGTTCTCACATTGCAGGAGGTCTCAGGAGAGAAGTGTAGCAAGGTAAGCACACAGCCAGGCTTTCTCCTTTACTTTGCTCCTCATCAGGAACATGAACACAGACAGCCATCATAACCACTGACTCAGAGGGAAGGAAAGGCCTGGGGAGATGCAGTCACCAATGCAATATGCTGCTGCCTTTTCTTCTGGCCTGCCTTGCAATGGATGCCTTGTTTTTTTGCTGCCTGCGTTTTGTGGGTAGGTGAGCCTTCCTCGCTGCATTGCATTCCAGCAGGTGCATTATTCTGTAACCCACGTTTCTTTTACACTGTCTTATGTTGCCCTGCCTATACTGTGGTAAGTGAAGAGTAAATCTTTTATAAGTGACTACATGACAAGCACAAGACAGACACAAGAGACATCGTCTGTTCTATTCTTGTGACTGAGATGGGATTTGAGTTCTGTACAATGTGCCACAAAAGGTTTCCTACAGTGTTTGGAGTTTCATTATTTGCAGCCAGAAATGACTGACAAAGGCACTTAAATCCTGCATCTGCTTTTTTAACCTGGATTTGTGTTTTGTGATGAGGACTAGGGGGAAAAAAAGTCAGTTTTATTACAATAGTTCTATATGCCATTCTTTTACCATACTTGCCAATAAACAAAGACCTTCATCTGAATAGGGAAATGGTGGCAAAACAACAGAAGTTTGCACTTAAGTGCCTTTATGATCTTTAGGACAGAATAGTCCTTCTCAGTGCACTGCACTTTCTCATTAGCAGCAGTATTGGAAAGGTGCTACTCAAAGGACTCAAACCTTTACTTAACATGCACATAGCACTGTTTTGGGAAGTTTAACAGCTGAGATATAGAATATAAATTGTTCCATCAGTTTTGGCTTTGAGGAAAGTAATTCATTCTCTCCTAATCTGGTAATGATGCATTGTTTTTTTAGCTTCGTAGATCATGCAACAGATTGGTTTTGTTTCACAAAGATAACAAGAAAAGGAGTACAGGCTTAGAGGACAGATAAAATGTCTTAACTCTCCTGTTAAACCTCATTCCAGTAAACATAAACCTTCAATTATGGCTCAATGATGGTTGAATAAGTCATTCCTTTCCCCGAGTCCCAGCAGGTATCCTACTTGCTGACAGCAATTCCTGGATCTCACTAGAGCAGATAATTTGAACTAAATCATACATTGTCCCCTCATCTTGTGCTCAGAAGGCGAAGAGGTGATAAGTGTTTTCTGAGGTGTTTCTGATATATGTGTTTCCCTGAGGTTGTGAACATTGATTACAGAAGTGAGTCGGAGTCCATGGAAAAAGAGTTTTCTGCTAGATAAACCTCTGCAGTGTTATTTCACTCCAGGTCAAAGAGGAACGTCTGTCAGAAAGGAGAAAGAAACTATTAACTTTCAAGGAGGCCCCCAGAGTTAAGGGCTAGGGCAAAAGGCAGCAGTACTATTAGTGGGCTAGATACCATTTTAACCTGCAGAGCAATTTAGTGATTTCAGGCATCTTCCTCTTGCTTCCATGAGGAAAGGTGAGATAACCAGACTTGGGTATTCAGTTGGAATATGACAGCCCACCTTCAAAGCTTTGTTCTTCTTAATGTAAAACAGGAACATAGGCTCCTGTTTCTCATCTCAGGCAAGTTACTGTTATCTCCTGACTGCTCTGAAGTTTGCTTATGGTTGGTTCTGCTGCACATGCACCACTAAAAGTAGTCAGATGTCCAGGCCAGTAAAAGCAAGTGAGTGAGCATGACCAGCAGTGGGGGCACCTGAGAACAAAGAGGTGCTTTTCTAGTAACATGTCTGAGTCAGGAAGAACAGAGACCAGGTTTCCTGCCTTAGGTAAATGACAGTCTGAACTTGCAGGTAAATAAGCGCTCCAGTTCTCTTCCCAGTCTGTGGTGTTCAGTAGAGTTAGTATAGAGATTTGCTGCTCTGTTTTATGACTAGCCTCACCCAAAAGAAACAAGCAGCCTGTCCAGCTACTGAGGGGAAATTTTCCTTGTCTGTGTGATAAATGACTGAGTCCCCAAACAGGATTGCAGTCAAAATTCACAATTTATTATGCGAATTTAAGCAAACAAACAGCGCTGGGTGCGCAGGGAGTTTCTGCTCTACCAACACACACCTACAGGGTATTTAAGCAAACAAACAGCGCTGGGTGCGCAGGGAGTTTCTGCTCTACCAACACACACCTACAGGGTCTGGGTTCGGTTTATAAACTCCTTGTTAATACATATTCATGACTGTCCCGAGAAGAGGGAGGTCTGTGTCGCGGCATGTTCACTTTGCCTCCTAGAGTCTTCTCAAAC
>NW_008685175.1:11154-19138 GCF_000695815.1 Acanthisitta chloris | reverse complement strand
ACAGGAGCTGCCCAGGGCCGGGAGATGGACGTGAGGATCCCGCCGGGGGTGTAAGCTCCATCCTCTTTGCTTCCCTATAAGGCCACGAATGGCACTTCTGAAATGAATTTGTGCCACATCTTCTCCTCTGCTTCTCAGAGAAGTTGGAGGATATTCCATGGTTGAGGTTGCATGCATGTTAATGACCACTGGCTGGTGTGTCCAGCTGGCTCCCTTATTTGTTCATTGCTATTTTCAAAAGAGATAAGATCTGGGAAGATGGTGCTGTCGTGCTTTTCCACCCTCCAGCCCCCGCAGAAAAGGAAGGTACATGGAAACTGACAAGTGGACCTTGACCATCTAATCACAGTATGAGCGTTCCCCAGTAATTTTTCATCTTAACTGCACTTGGCAAATGTTGCCACCTATACCAGTACCTGTATTAAGTCTTTCAGAGTCACTTGTGAGCCTAGAACCTCTTGAAAATACACAGCAAAATAGTGGCTGGACTAGTTAGAATTACTGGATATCCATCTCTTATTTTTTGACTTACTTTATCCAGAACTTAAGTGGTGCCTTGGGTGGTGCTAATCCTGATTTCCTCATGCCCCTGAGTGTGAATGATGATGCCTTCTCTGAGCAGTACATATATGTGTATGTTTGCGTGGTGTGTTTCTGGTTTACCTGCTAAACTCTGCACTTCACACTCATAGGAAAACTGCTTTTCTGCCATTATTGCTTACTTGATTTCTCTTGAATAATTATAACTTAGGTTTTCAGTATCCTCTTACCAGAGGCTTCCCTCATCCATAAAGAATGCCTTATATGAATTTCTTTGAACTTTCAGTGCTCTCATTAGAGCTGTCCTGTCTGCACACACAAATTCTCGGCCATTAGATTCCTGCATTGCTGTGACTGGAAGCTGTTTCTGTATTTGACTGATCTGGCTTTGTCCCTCTGGGGTGATGCTTGTTAACATCCCATTTCTTTTTGCTGGGTAAAAGCACCAGTGCAGGATTAGGGGGGTTCAGAGGAAATTTCTCAGTTGGTTATTAGTCTCTTTGTGGTAGTTTCTAAATTATTTCATTCTTGAGCACTATCATATAGAATCATATAGAATTTAAGGTTTGGAATGGACCTTACAAATCATGTAGTCCCAACCCCTTGCCATGGGCAGGGACACCTCCTCACTAGAGCAGGTTGCTCAAGGCTTCATCCATTCTGGCCTTGAACACTGCCAGGGTTGGGCAGCCACCATGTCCCTGGGGAACCTGTGCCGGTGTCTCATCACTCTTATAGGAAAAAGCTTTTTCCTAATATCTAACCTAAACTTCCCCTCCTTCAGTTGGAACCCATTACCCCTTGTCCTATCACTGCAGTTCCTAATAAACAGTACCTCTCTGACTCCCTTGTGGGCCCTTCAGATATTGAAAAGTTGCTCTGAGGTCTCCACACAGTCTTCTCTTCTCCAGGCTGAACAGCCCAAACTTCCTCAGCCTGTCTTCATAGGGGAGATGCTCCAGTCACTTACCAACTTCATGGCCTCCTCTGGACTTGGTCCAACAATTCCATGTCCTTCTTACATTGAGGACACCAGAACTGTGTGCAATATTCCAGGTGGGTCTCACGAGAGCAGAGTAGAGGGGAAGAATCACCTTTTTTGACCTGCTGCCCACACTCCTTTGGATGCAGCCCAGGATTTGATTGGCTTTCTGGTCTGCTAGCACACACTGCAGCTCATGGTGAGTTTCTCAAACCAATGCTCAGTAGGAGCATTCAAACAGATCTTGAATGGCTTAGTGCAGGTGAAAAACAACAATGCCATGTAAAACACATCATGTATAGAATGGAATGATTACAGTTGCACCAATAGACCTTTCCAAATCATATGCAGGTCTCCAAGGTCCCAGTTTTCTTCTCACTTTCCCCACTGTCAGTCTGAAATTGCTCTGTGCAGTCTATGGTCTTACAATTATGAACAACTGGTAATCAAAGTAAGATGTCAAATGTCTACGATTTATTTGCTTCACTTGGCATTCCTTATGAAGTGTGTCTAATGAAAAGGAAATTATTTGGAGAAGAAGACTTACCATTCTTAATCTGAATTCTTGAGCTTTTAAGGAAAGTGCGACTCAGTGTTTTACCAAAAGACATGAACACTGTGCAAATACAAATTAGTGTTGTTTCATGCACATCATGATTATATCTTTAGTGCTAAAGTTATGACTACTCTACAGTCAACAATGTCAAAGCTAGAGGTGCATAACATATAATTGACCTGTAACACTGTCATATTATATGACTAAGTATAATACTGTAGCATACTTTACAGAACACATTAAATGTGTTATGCTAGTCTCAATTTTCCTACTCTGGTAAAATTTCTATTGTAGACTAACTTGATTTTTCCTAAGCAGATGTATATGTAGAGATAATTCAGCTAATGATATTATCTTATGTTGCACAGCCAGAATGACATCAGAGGAGCTATCAGCCCTGTGCTCTGTGAGATCTAAACTAATAGACATGATCTAGAATAACATTTCTGTCTGTGGTGTTGAACTCCAGAACACCAATATAACTCATGTTCTTTCCAGAGCATCAGACAGTGGCAAAAGGCTCCTCAACTGAGAAATGGCAACTTTACTTATCTGAGTAAACTGATGTATACACATCCTTTTTAAATCGCTTAGCTATTTTATGTGCTAAGTATGGATTAGAATCATAGAATCATAGTATCAGATGGGTTGGAAAAGATGTCAAAGATCATCAAGTCCAACCCTACCATGGTTACTAGACCATGGCACAAGTACCACGTCTAGTCTCATCTTGAAAACCTCCAGAGATGGTGAATCCACTACCTTATTTAATCTCCCAGCTTGCTATTTTCTTTGTTTTGTTACCTCTCTTTACATATCCTTCTTTCATGTTAATTCCTGGTGTTTTAGAAGCTTCAAAATAGCGCAGCTTTTCTTTTCTTGGTTTTTTTTTTGTCTTTTAAAAATATGCTTTTAAACATTAACCTTTTTTTTTTTTTTTTTGAGTTGAGGCATTTCCTTTCATTCTAGCATTGCTTCACTAAAACTGTTTAGCTGCCTCCTCCTTTCCACATCTATTGTAGGATGAGTGACAGCACCTTGAACCATGGGACTCATTGGAGGCTGTCAGTCTAGCCTGAATTTCAGTATACAGAGAAGCTGTTAGACTGTGGGAAGCTTAAATATACTCAAGTTATGATGAAGGAGAACTTTCATAGAATCATAGAATTTAGAGGTTGGAATGGACCTTACAGATCATCTAGTCCCAACCCCTTGCCATGGGCAGGGACACCTCCTCACTAGATCATGTTGCTCAAGGCTCATCCAGCCTGGCCTTGAACACTGCCAGGGTCAGGGCAGCCACCACATCCCTGGGCAACCTGTGCCAATGTCTCACCATCTTAACAGGAAAAAGCTTTTTTCTCACATCCAACCTAGACTTTGCCTCCTTCAGTTGGAACCCTTTACCCCTTGTCCTATCATTGCAGTTCCTAACACAGAGTCCCTCTCTGGCTCCCTTGTAGGCCCTTCAGATACTGAAAAGTTGCTCTGAGGTCTCCAAGCAGTCTTCTCTTCTCCAGGCTGAACAGTCCCAACTCCCTTAGCCTGTCTTCATAGGGCAGATGCTCCAGTCCTCTTAGCAACTTTGTGGCCTCCTCTGGACTTGTTCCAGCAGTTCCATGTCCTTCTTATGTTGAGGGCAACTGTGTACAATATTCCAGGTGGGTCTCACGAGAGCAGAGTAGAGGGGAAGAATCACCTCTTTTGGCCTGCTGGCCACACTCCTTTGGATGCAGCCCAGGATTCCATTGGCTTTCTGGGCTGAGCTCACACTGCAGCTCATGGTGAGCTTCTCAAACCAAGTTTAAACATGTTTATTAACATCAAGTCTGGTGGAATCCCCGGGAAACCATCTTGTCATTCTATAGATCAGGTCAACTCTACGTACAGAAGTTCCACCTGAGGAGTTGAAGAAATAATCAATATAAAGTAAATTGACATAGTTCTGTCTCCATTTATAGGTATAAATAGAATAAATTCATTGATGTTAGCACTTTTCCATATTGCTGAATTTTGGAGCCTACAGTAGAAAGCTCATTGGTAATCTGAACAGTTGCATGTATGTAATGTAATTTTGAGGTTTTTTTCTTTGCTTTTTGTTGCAATTTGAAGTATGTAGAAGAAAATATTGCAGGGAATTGTTCCTTTAAAAAATGGGAAAATGTTTCATAATCTGCTCTAAAGTGGCAATTTTTTGTATCCATATTTTTGTTCAGGTGAGTGGTTGCTCTCATCCTTTTTGTGGTTTTTTTTTTGTGGAGCTTTTGTCTTTTACCTTCATTCATGATGCATTTCTCAGCACAGAGAAACATCATCTGTGGCTATTTGGCCTGCCTTTACTGGAATCCTGCAGTGCTGCCAGTGGCAATATTCTGCTGTTTTGAAAGATCGAAACCCTCTCTCACCAAGTGGAAGATGCTTTGGGATACATTCTTGTTCTTGATTTGTGACTGTTTAAATGCTATGGGTTGGGGTTTTTTTTTTTGAGGGATCACAGCTCCACTACTCTGGACAGAATGTTTTTCTTGTGTAATCACTTGGGCTCAGAGCACTGTGTGGCTCAATAGGCCTCTTTGATTCTGCAGGTTGTACTCCTCCTTCTGTGGCTCTAAGATGCCAAAATGCACCCATGGCCCTATTGTGTAGATGGTGTGATCAGAGACGTCATTCAGGACCATTCACTACCGCCTATGTTTTATGGATGAAGTTTTCTGGCTACTCTTAAGTCTGCTACTGAGGTTGGGCAGGTTTTGGAAAACCAAATGAGCAATTGCCTATTGAGACAAGGTTTGTAGGGTCAAGTGCTGCCTTTTTTTTAGACCAAGCTGATACAGTGGTAAAAAAATGGACAAACTTTCAAATCTGTGAGGCTTTTCTCAAGTCATATATGTAAAACATTACATCTAGGAGAGCACTAAACCTTGCTGCTGTGGAACAGCTCAGCACTGTTTGTGGATCAGTAGTAAACAAGATTATTTGGCTGAACTTCTGGCAGAAGGAGCTTGAGTAGCTATAAAATCATGTGTTGCTCACCAAACATGCAAGAGTTAGGTAAATATGTCAGTGAAATAACGAGGTGAGGGTAAATGGATTTGACTTCATAAACAAACATGTCTCTATGAACTGAGATGTCATTGGGTTCCTTGGGAAATAATGTCTATGTATAAGGAATGTTCAGGCTCCCTAATGAAGAAAACCTCATCAGCTTTTACAGAGAGGGTTTTTTTATGGGCCACCTAACTGAAATTTTGTTGATTTGCAAGCTCAGAACTCTTGCATTAAGAAAACTCCCTTGTGAACTGGAAGTACTTTCGGATCTGTAGTCAGATACCTTAGTGGTACTTGAGTGATTTTGAACCAAACACTTGTATCCCTTTTGCTAGTGAAAATGCAAACTAGCACCACTGAAATAAACAGAATCACACCAGTGGAAGTGAGAATAACTTAGTTAATTGTGCTTATAAAAATACTTCTTATTCTATATAGTAATTTATTATAAATGTAAAAATTGCATCTTAAAAGGCAAATTTATTTTTAGCGTACTTAGGTCTCAATGTGTTTGTGGGAAGTGCATTTCAGAATGCTGCAGTGATTTTTCAGTAGTGGTATCCTTGCTAATACTCAAAGGAAACAAGTGCTGCCATGTGTGAATGATAATGGCACATTTCCAAACACAGGTTCATATCTGTATAGCTGTACATGAAGCCCAAGCTGATGGTCTGAGTGACAGCTCCCGTCCCCAAGAGTGAGAATGTATGTGCACCACATTGCATTTCCTGGCACTGAACTTGGACTTGGCATTGAAGTGTGCCCAGTGAATGACTGGAACTTGAGTATCTCCTCTGGGAAATGCAGCAGTACTGTAGGCACAGAGTTCTTCTCACTCAGCTTAAGGTTTCACTTTGTGTGTTGAACACCTCATACTTTTGATATACTTCTTGCAAGGAAGACATTGGTTTTTCAAATGAGGATCCAAAGTGCTGAGACCTCAACTTAGACTCAGAAGAGTCTTGGCAAAGCCCTTACACAGGACTATGAACTTTTCTGGAGAAGCTGAACTTGATTGCAGTGAGCTTAGCCTGAGAAAATAAGGTCATGGTTCTGGTGCAGAACAAGCACAGCACAGGAATAGTTTCTTCTGGAAAAGAATTATCCTGCTGGCTTCAGCTCTGAACCTAGGCTTTTCAAAACATGTTGGCTGAAGTGCTGCTGATGCCCAAGCTCTACCTAGATGTGCGGGGGGATGCCCTGAAGGTACATAGCTGAGCTGACTCTAGATGAACTAGGCTTGGCCTGTAAAGCCAAAAAGTCTCAAAGGCTGCCTGGTAGAATCATAGAATTTAAGGGTTGGAATGGACCTTACAGATCATCTAGTCCCAACCCCCTGCCCTGGGCAGGGACACCTCCTACAAGAGCAGATTGCTCGAGGCCTCATCCAGCCTGGTCTTGAACACTGCCAGGGTCAGGGCAGCCACCACATCCCTGGGCAACCTGTTGCAAAGAATAAAGATTTAGAGCAAGGACCTGAGCTTGTTGTGAAGGGAGATACACCCTCCAATTTAAGTAAGAATTTCTGCTGATACCTAAAGCTGTACTGACATTTTGCTGACTCTGGAAACAAGACTAACAGAAGAAATGTGTACAGTGTTAGACAAATCTAGTCTATGTTGTTGCTGGGAAAAGAAGGGATAGTCTGCTAAGCCAAGTCATAGGAAATGGGAATGGTATTATGTTCAGGAGTTAGCTGTAAAGAGTGATATTTCATAGAAACGTAGAATCAACCGGCTTGGAAAAGACCTCCAAGATCATCAAGTCCAACCCTACCGTGGATACTAGACCACCTAAGTGCCACATCCAGTCTCATCTTGAAAACCTCCAGCAATGGTGAATCCACCACCTCCCTGAGCAGCCCATTCCAATTTCCTGCCGTTCAAGCCTTCCATTCAGGCAGACAGAGCTGAAATGCCTGGCAGGACTGTTCTTACACATCAGAATGAGGTGAAAGATATTTGCTATTTATGGATATTTTTCAACCAAAAAAAAAAAGAAAAAGTTTTCCAAGAACTGAAGTACCGTGGTTGAAGAAAACTCAACCTACCTCCAGACTCTTAACATTCTTTTGACTGGCAGCTGTAATTTCTTCAGAGTGAGCTCAGACTACCTCTTCCAGCTGAGCACTAAGACGAAAGGAGAAGTGAAAGGTTTTTCTAATGTCTGTCCTAACTTGTATAATTAATAGAAGGAAATTTGTTGGTTACTCAGCTGAAATGTACCAGCAATAGCAACATGGTGTTAATAACTTTGGAGGAACAGGAAAGAGTTTGTACTTCAGTGAATGTTCCTCTCCCAGCAAGAAGCATCTGAGTCACCAAAAATATCAATCACAGAGACCAGGCAGCCAGGTGGTACTTTTTGTCTTTTTGAGTTTTTTGTTTGTTTGTTTGTTTGTTTGTTTTTATAGCAAGATGAATTAAGGGGTGGTTGATCTCTTTAGCTCTCTGGAGCTCTGGATGGATTGTGTCTCAGTGTTTATATTAGCTCTGTCTAGTTGTTGTATAAAACTTTGTTTATCTGGCAGTTGGAACAGAACAGCGTTTTACACACATCATGCCAACTCTACAACTGCATCAAATGCAGAGTAAGTAGCCATCCGGGAGTAACCACTTGGTTAGCTGCTGCAGCTTGTAGCAGACAAAACCAGCAGAAGACTGAGCAAAGCAAAGCCTATAAAATTCAGAAGGCTTAATTTTGTCTTATGTTGCTCTGATCCTGAGTGACTGCACCTGGGCACACATCCACAGTAAAATTACTATCACACACCGAGAGTCTAGCCCAGATCGAAGCGTGATAGGCTTAAGTGATAGTATGGATAATCATTAAAGATAAACTAAACAATCATGAGAAGC
>NW_008685175.1:0-11143 GCF_000695815.1 Acanthisitta chloris | reverse complement strand
TCTGCATTGTTTAGGACAGAAAAATGCTGACTGTGCAGTTGGTTGCTTTGGAGGATTATGCCATTATCTGGTAAATATGTACCTTTTTTTTTTTTTTTTTGTTCTAGGTGCTACAGGGACTACTAAAGATGTGTAAGTACTTACTCTTCTCTTTCAAATATTTTTAGTCCTACTAGTCTTATACTAGATTTAGTCATACATGATTCATCTGGCTCCTAACATATAATCAACACAACCAGATGTTTACTGTCTTTAGTGACAGCTTTCATCTCCACGAAAAAACTCCTTGTCTTGTTTACTTTTCTACAGATCTCTTTGCTTGTTATTTCTCTAACAAAATTATGTCTTTTCTCTGCTTCTGTTGAGACAGTTGTCTCTCAAAGGTGGTCACGTTACTTCAGGCTGCTTTTCCCCATCACATGCCAGTACAGCTTTTCCCAAAGGCCATGTAATCGTTTGAAATTGTTTTGGTATGAAACTGGAAGTTTTTCCTATGAGGAAGGTGAGACACTGGCACAGGTTGCCCAGGGAGGCTGTGGCTGCCCCAACCCTGGCAGTGTTCACAGCCAGGTTGGATGAAGCCTTGAGCAACCTGTTCTGGTGGGAGGTGTCCCTGCCCAGGGCAGGGGGTTGGGGCTGAAGGATCTGTAAGGTCCATTCCAACCCCTAAAGTTCTGTGATTCTATGAAACAATCACATAAATTTTCACCAGGCCTGGTGAGACATTTAAAGACCCACTGAGACTAACTTCCTCTCTTTGCATGAGACCTGGTAACCCATCCAACTTCCTTTTCAAGCTACACACCTTCTCTAGACATTCTCTGCACTGAAGATAGTATCTATTGGCTCCACACTTTGGTAGTAGAGGGCAGCCCTACCCATCCTGTTTTTCTCTAAATGTGCAAGGTCTGAACCTCTATTGTCCTCTCACCTCAAGCCAACTTGGGTTTTCAGAAAAGTTACAACAAAAGATAAACCCTTCTCAGCCCTTTTTTTCATTTGCTGATACAGAAATGTACAGGAACAGCTTTATTCAGCCATAAATTTATTTGCCTATCATAGGAAACATTGAAGAACTCCTCCCAAGGTTTTGCCTTATATTTCATCTCATTGGTATTTGCCACTAGAATTTGTGACTGAGGGACCTGGGAAAGATTTTTATGTTATGCAGTAGGAACATTCTTCTGTTTTATTTACTTGTCTTAGAATAACTAGCCGAATTAGATGGAGGAATCTGGTGTAGAAATGCAGGCTGTCAAGTCAGATAAACAAGCGGAGAGAAGAGCTTAACAACAGCCTTGTCCGTGCTATTACAGGGCACAGCTGAGAACTAACAACAGGTCTCACTTGGCTGATGAACACTTGTCACAGATACTCTTGAGATCTGTGCTACTTCTGTAGTCTGTTTCCTGGGTTTGCAGAAAGGAATTACAGAAGGAAATCTTGGGAGGAACCTCTTCTTGCTACAGCCTGCAGCATCCATGCCCTCAGCACGTCTATACATACAAACCCACTGATTTAATTTGTATCAGGGCCTTTTTTTCATGTTCAGCTTAGATAATTTATAGTGTGGCTAAGTCAAGGGAAGATTAGTAACAGTAGGAAGGAAAGAACACAGCAGTTCAAGCCTATTTCAGAATACCAGGAGGAAGTCCGTCAATCCACTTCTATACGTAGAAACCCACAGATTTAATTTATCTTTGGGCCTTTTTTCTTGCTCAGCTTAGATAATTTAAGGACTTGGAACTGCTCTATCTCTGCTCATTGGTACTTTTAAATTTCAAAGTCACCAGGACTGTGAAATGATGAATTTAGTAGGCATGTTTCTGTGCTGAAAGGTCTGGGGATGTGTAGAACTGTGTTTATATGTGTGTAAGCATTTATAGGGCCTTGCTTCAGGTGTTAAACTGGGAGCATCCTCCTTGTTCATGTGAGATCATCTGTCATGCTTAAAAAAAGTATTGAGATAACTTTTAAAAAAATTATTACTAGTGCAGACTTCAGCAAAGTGAAAGGGTGGAGCCATTATTCATGCAGATTAAGGGTAGTGGAGCCAGCCAAACAACCCATGTGAGTAATAGCATGGTTGAACCTCCTTGTCAGACATTAGAAACACAGACCCATTAATGAGTGATGACAGTGATGGCCCCAAATGGCCTAAATTAATAATCCTAATATTTAACAGCAGTTTTTTAGGAAGGAAGTGAAATTCCAGAGAAATTATTCTGGTTTTGTAGAAATGAACAGAGGAAATGTATATTGACTAACATTATAGATCCACACAAGTTTTTCACTTTCATCAGCTAAAGATTAAAAGTTTCTCTTTAAAAAAACCCCACTTTTTTTTCTGTCAAATTTCAGTCATATTGATTCTGATCCAGAATCATTCTGGTGCTTGCTTACACCATGCTTTTTGATACAGAATCTGGTTATTCTAACTTGAGAGACTTCATATTTCTTGACTGTGAGTCATTGCTAAGGCACCAGCATCACCTGGAATGAGCAGACAGGTAGAGGGAGAGAGGGAGGGAGGGGTGAATCCTGCTCTGAGCCCTCCTGGGTGACTGTGGGGTAGCTGCTTTGCCCTGTGAGCAATGGGTTTCTCCACCAGTAAGATAGGGATGATAATATGATCTTCTGTGCAAAGTGCTGTGAGACTCAGGGCTGTGTGGCAATGAGAAGGACATGTGGTCTGAGAATATGTCCAACCCAGAATCTGTCAGCCAGCTTCAGTCCATGCTCCTGCCTCACTAATAAAGAAAAGTACGTCACTGCTAACTAGAAAAGCTTAGAAATAGGGGGGTAAAGCATGTGCTAGAAAGTAATGCAATGCCTGTGTCGTGTTTTAACCCCAGGCAGCCAGTGAACACCACGCAGCTGCTCACAGACTCCCCCAGCAACGGAATGGGGGAGAGAATTGGAAGGATAAAAGCTAGAAAAACTCATGGGTTGAGATAAAGACAGTTTAATAGAGAAAGCAAAGACTGCACACACAAGCAAAGCAAAACAAGGAATTCATTCACTGCTTCCCATGGGCAGGAGGTGTTTAGCATCTCCAGGAGAGCAGGGACCATCACATGGAATGGTTACTTGGGAAGATAGATGCCATCACTCCAAATGACCTCCCTTCCTCCTTCTTTCTCCCTTTTTATATACTGAGCATGATGTCTTATGCTATGGAATATCCCTTTGGTCAGTTTGGGTCACCTGTCCCAGCTGTGTCTCCTTCCAGTCTCCCATGCACCCCCAAATACCTTGCCAGTGTGGCAGTATGGAAAGCAGCAAAGGCCTTGGCTCTGTGTGAGTTCTGCTCAGCAACCACAAAAACATCTCTGCATTATCAACCCTGTGCTCTGCACAAATCCTAAACACAACCCCATACTGGCCACTGTGCAGAAAGTTAACTCCACTTCACCCCAAACCACCACAGCCTGCGATATTCAGAGTGTGGCTAAGTCAAGGGGAAGATTAGTAACAGTAGGAAGGAAAGAATACAGCAGTTCAAGCCTGTTTCAGAATACTGGGGGGAAATCCAACAAACACAAGTGACAGGCGCTTGTTCCCAAGCAACACTGAGAATCTGAGGAGTAGTTGTCTGTCACTTCTGTAAAGTTTAGTGAATCATTTCTGGTGGGACTACTGAGCATAGCCGGAAAGAGTCTGTATAACGCTCGACATAAACAGAGCCATAAAAGCTGAGGTAAGAAAAATGTGGACGGAATGAATTAATGTCAATGCCTGTCATTTGCTATTTAAATTACTATGAGAAATGGCAGCTTCTTTTACCATCAAATGGACATAAGCACTGATGGATGTAAAAGCTGACAGTTGACCCAAGTGTGTTTTTCAGACTTTGGGTGACAGGAAACCTTTTGGGACAGACAAAACCTTACCAAAAGAAACACTTATTCAGCTGAAAATAGAATGCTGTTATGTGGAATTGCTGTTCGATCTGCTTACTGACTACAGGATTTTGCCTATAGTAGCTGCTGAAAACCACGCTCTGGGGTCCTCTGCAGTAGATGTCAACAACATCCGAGGGAAGAGGCAGCGATACAGGAGCAGGTCAGCATGAAGCCCATTGGACTTTTAAGTTCATTTTACTGTCTATTCCCAGTGAAGAAAAGCCTATCCTAGCTTGTTGTCCCTGGAGGACTTCTGGACTCTTTGTGAGTCTAGGAGATGTGGCAATGGGAGCACTGCTGAAATCAAAGGAGCTTCTTTCCATTCTCATTTCCATCGCTCGAATGTTGAGTGGTAGCTCTGCTCCCCAGAGCCACACGTGTTCACCCAGCCTGAGCACAGAAGCAGCACATTTTGAACACGTGAGATTAGTGAGCACCTTCCAAAAGGAGGTCTTGGGCCACAGTGTGAGGGCAAGAGGTGTGTGAATATGTGTAGTAAATAAACTGACGCCGCCATCCTTTCCATGCTGTTTGGAAAGGAGGCCCCAGGAAGGTGTGGAAAATGGCTTCTTCCTGAAGTGCCATCACCAGAATTTGTCTTGCTTTTCCCTCTCACACTTTCACATTCCTCCTGTCTCTGCTCACCTCCTTCCTACCAGGACTACAACAAATTGCACCCAGTCATCATTCAGCCCAAGAGCAGTGGCCTGTACAATCCCAGGTTAGATTTGCTGCTGTGCGTTTGAAGGAAAAGGTATTGCAAAATTAGGGTTTGTTTTGTGGCTATTGAGAGGAAAGGAAGAAAGCAAAATGTCTAAAAAACCTCTTGTCTGCTTAATCATAGACCTGGACAATTTGTTTTGTTGAGAGAATGACAGTAATAGTCCAGTGATGCCTTATTACAAGACATTTCTGGAACAGAAGGAAATAGCCCTGTTGTCTTGTGGAGTCTTCGGGATTTTTTTTTAAACACTGACATTAATTTCCTGTTGGAAAATATTGATTATTATTCTTACAACTACATTGTAGAGGCTTCAAGCTGTGGATCAAGTTGCCAGTGCTTTTAAAGGATTCTTTAATCTGGACAATGGTTAATCTGGTTTATAGAAAATGCTCTCAGTGGTATGAGAAAATCAATCCTCTGACACATTCAGTTGGTGTAACAGAAATGATTGTTGTGATCTTTTGGCACCCAAAGTCCCTTTCCTAAGCATACATCCTCATTTCTACCCACTAATATACACAGGTTTCCATTTTCTTCAGCAGAAATTGGCCCACACTAGGACAGAGCAACTTCACAGTCCTCAAGGAAAGTTGTCTCTGCATTCTTCTGGCTCTGTGTGTGAGGACTGTAAGACAACCTAGGCTACATGGGGTCCCAGGAGATGGGAAATGCCTTCTGAAATGACACTAGTTCCTCCAGGGATGGATGACAGGAGGGCCAGGGAATGAGTTTACTGCTCAGCCTCTCTTGAGTGGTAAGATGCAGACAAAGACAGCAGATGGAGGCTCACCCCACTCAGTGCTATGCTCTGCATGAATATCATTTAGCAAAACTGCAGCATACTTAGACTTACCTCAAGCCTCCATTATTAACACAACTTGTGTATCCTTATTCACTGTGGTGATAGTTGATAATGTTCTGCACCTTAGAAAGAAGATAGATGTAAGAAAATTCCCAACTTGTAGCAGCCTCAATGTTGAAACAATAGGCACATCCACCTTTTAGAACAAAAAAATTACAGCAAGAAAAGATCATTGTTCAAGTTCTTAGTTCAGAAATATCTTTCAAGATTCCAATATGGCTTTAGCCGTAATGCTGGACAAAGGCCAGCTCTCAGTTTTATTGCCTAGGGAGCAGATCAGAAATGCAAGGATCAGCTTATGATGGGGAGTATCTTTGCTTTGTCCCCATAGTCATAAAATCATAGAATCAACCAGGTTGGAAAAGACTTCCAAGATCATCAAGTCCAACCCTACCGTGGTTACTAGACCATGGCACTAAGTGCCACATCTAGTCTCATCTTGAAAACCTCCAGGGATGGTGAATCCACCACCTCCCTGGGCAGCCCATTCCAATGCCTGATTACTCTCTCTGTAAAAGATCTCTTCCTAATATCCAACCTAAACCTGCCCTGGCAGAGCTTGAGTCTGTGCCCTCTTGTCCTCCTGCTGGCTGCCTGGGAAAACAGACCAACCCCCACCTGACTCCAAACCCCTTTCAGGGAGTTATAGAGGGTGAGAAGGTCTCCCCTGAGCCTCCTCTTCTCCAGGCTGAACACTCCCAGCTCCCTCAGCCTCTCCTCATGGGACTTGTGCTCGAGTCCCTTCACCAGCCTCATTGCTCTTCTCTGGACCTGCTCCAGCACCTCAGTATCCCTCCTGAACTGAGCATGTCCAGGCAATTAGCTCGTCAATGGGAATATTGAAGGGAGGATATCTGAATGAACAGCCTGTGCATGAGCACTTCCACAGCAGAGCCCTCCTCGAGCCATAGTGCACCTTCACTCTGCAGCTTCCCACCATGGCTCTACTTTGTGGCTCCCTAAGCCACTACAGTGTGGGATTCCTTCTTGGGCAGATGTCACAGTTGCCCCAGCTGTAGGGAGGGAGTGAAGGATGTCTGTGGACCTAAAGTCACTAAAGTTATCTTGCCTTTATTTTTGTTACTAGATTGGTAGGTTGCAGACAAAGATAAAGTGCAGCTGCTGCCCCATCCACACTCAGAGCTCAAAATTCAAATACTTACCAAAGGTGAGTGAGTGCTTTGTGCGACGCCTGATGTTAGGGCACAGACTGAGACTGCAGCACAGACACTGCTCCCTGAGGGAGTAAGAATAAATTTTTTATATATTCCATACTACATTTGCCTTCGTGTCAATGCTGATTACCCCTTGCTCCAGTTCAGCTACACTGGACAGTATTTCAGTGGAGGGAATCAAATCTCAGTGACTCTCTATCAGTCTACAGATTGATCCGTGATTATACCCTATAGGTGAAAGAGAACCAATTACTCATTTATAAGGGATTAATAACAGTCATTTGATTTGCAAACAACTGACTTCAGGAATTGCAGTACCTCATTTTAGAGAGACGCCCTGTAACAGCTTTTGGCACAGTTGCTGTGATAATTTATCTCTCTTCATCCTCACTCACATGGCTGCATAGAACCCAGTCCCTTCCAGTTATAGAATCATAGGATTTTAGGGGTTGGAATGGATCTTAAAGATCATCTAGTTCCAACCTCCTGCCCTGGGCAGGGACACCTCCCACCAGAGCAGGTTGCTCCGGGCTTCATCCAGCCTGGCCCTGAACACTGCCAGGGTTGGGGCAGCCACAGCCTCCCTGGGCAACCTGTGCCAGTGTCTCACCACCCTCACAGGAAAAACTTCTTCCTCATATCTAATCTAAATTTCCCCTTTCAATTTGTTTCCATTGACCCTTGTCCTGTCACTGCAGCTCCTAACCAAGAGTTCTGCTGCAGCTTCCCTGGAGCCTCTTCAGATCCTGGATGGTGCTCTGAGGTCTCCACACAACCTTCTCTTCTCCAGGCTGAACAGCCCCAACTCCCTCAGCCTGTCCTCATAGGGGAGATGCTCCAGTCCTCTTAGGAACTTTGTGGCCTCCTCTGGACTTGCTCCAACAGTTCCATGTCCTCTTTTGGGGGAATAGCAATCCAGCCTCATTCCTGTTACATGTGGAGCCTTAATGTTCCTGTTAAGCACAGAGCAGTGCAGGGGCTCAGGAGTGTTAATTTACCTGTTTCAGTCCCAAATCTACTTTCATTCATCACTGGTGAGGGTCATGAAAAGTGAGCTGCATCTATTATCAATCCTTTATTTCTTCTGCACATTAGATTGGAAAATTGTCACTCTCTTTATACCTGTGTGAATATTTAATTGAATTGTGAATTACCTGAATTAAACTGGGGTTAGTTTCCCTTTCTTCCCTTGCTCCTGAATCTACTCAGATGGTCATGGAGCACCTGAAAGAAAAAATCTGCTAACATGCATTGTGTCTTTTGATGTTACAGAGCAGAAGAATCTGTGTCAGATGATGACAAAAGGAGGTAGGTGTTCTACCAGGGCTGGCTTTATGTGCAATAGGCTGCAGTGAGTTCTGCCACCAGATGTATATCCTTCCTTCACTCCTCCTAGTTCCCACCAACACCAACAAAGCCGAGAAAAAAAATAGAGGAGGAAATCCCATGCAGAGCCTGGTATTGATGAGTCCACCTACCCTGTTATTGAGCTGGGACTTCTGTGGCAAAAAGAGCAAAGAGCACATTATTTCACAGCTGTAGGTGGTGTGCTTGATAAGGGCCAGTGGCCTCTCCCTTCACACCAACTGTCCTGGGTTGCAATGGTATGTATTCTATTTTCGTCTCCACAAGCTGTGGGGCAGTGATCCTTATCACCATGTCCCTGATGGCTCCCTCAGGGGGCTGTCTCTGATTAATGGGCTGCCAAGGACCCATACATGACACATCAGCCCAGTTATCCATTATCGCCTTGTCCCATTGTGAGGTGACTCACCCCAGGGGTGGGGAGCCAAACATGCTCACAGGGATATAAGCCGGGGTTTGGACCAGCACAGGTAGCCTTTTGCCTGCTGGATTCCCAGAGGACAAGAGCTGCTGCTGGACCTTCAGGAGAGGAGCAGATCTGCGGGATCACTGCTCCAGCAAAGCCATTGCTCCAGGAGGACTGCAGCTACCATTTTAATCGGACTACTACTAACACCCTGACTGACAGGGTGTCAGGTTACTTTCTGACTCTGTCAGGTCATTTTTTGTACTGTTGCATTTGTTGTTGTTTTGCTGTGTTGTTCATATTAAATTGTACTTCTGACTTGGAGTCTCTCACTGGTTTGCTTTCAAACCAGCACACAACTCCATGACAGAAGATGTCATTTACGCTTGTGGGAGATCTCTGCTGAGCTGGAAGCAGAAGAAAGTATGAATCTAACATCAAACATATTAGAAATCAACTCAGAATCCTGGGAGTTGGAGGAGGTGTGATTAATTTGGTACCTAAAGGGGCAGAGCAGTGTAATGGGAGCCTCTGCAAGGAACTCCAGGCACAGCAGAAGCTGTTAAGGACACAGTTTTTTGTCTCCCTGCATCAGTCCCTGCTTTTTATACAGGCTTCAGAGACAGAAATTGTGCTCTGTGAGGCCATGAAGGGGCAAGGGTTGGGCTATGGAAATGCCCAATGCCCTTGTGCTCCTTAAAACTAATAGTACAAGTGTGACCCTAAGCAGGGGGAAGCAGGTTCTATTTATTAGTGAGGTCAAAATGCTCTTTAATTGGTGTGCATTGTTCGAAGTGAGGTGCTTTGGTGGTCCCAGTGTCAAACCACTATCAGATGGATAGTTGGATATATTCAGACTCTAGAAGAAGCTGGGCAGGTGGGGTTAATTGTCCCAAGACAGTTGGGATTTAATGAGGTAGCAGCAAAAACTGATGCACAGCAAGTTCCACCTGAACATGAGGAAGAACTTCTTTCCTCTGCAGTCACTGAGCACTGAACAGATTGCCCAGAGAGGTCATAGATACCTCACTGGAGGTATTCAAGAAGCATCTGAATGCAAACCTAAACCCATGTGCTCTAGGGTGGCCCTGCTGGAGCAGGGAGGTTGGACCAGATGACCCACTGTGATCCCTTCCAACCTAACTGATCCTGTGATGATAAATATCAGAAACTTAAGTGAAAAAAATACCTCTTTTCACAGGCTTGAGTCCCAGTAAAGAGTAAGAGCTGGCCTCAAGTGTTTTTTGATCAGCACCATGTTAGCAAGCACATGGCACTTAATATGCACCTGTCCCTGGGAAAAGGAGGTTTTGTCTATGGATGTTCATGAAGAGGTGCCCACCTCTCTGACCACCCAGGGGCTCAGGAATGCTGCTGTGTGGTGTTGACATTATAGGGAGGAGTGTTGCAATTAAACTCTGCTGTCTCTTCAATTGTTTAATTAACTGTTAATGGTTAACAGTTGTTAATTGTTTCCTTAAACCAGGAACTATGGTGGGGTGTATGTTGGCCTGCCCTCGGACGCAGCTGCCATGGTTTCCAGTCAGACGAAAGCTGTACCAAAAGGTATTGGAAGGTTGTGTGTTGCCTTTCTTCTGCTTTCTCAGGTTAATTTTATCTAGAAGGATGCATTTCCTTTAAAAATCGATTATAATTTCAGACAGACTGACTAGCCTTGGAGCCTCTTCAGGCAGTTTGGGCTATTTATAATTGTCAGTGATTGTTCCCGTTTATTTTAATTGTAACACACTTTTGCAGAAGGATCCTGGAGCAGATGCTGACAGTGTGGTACATTGTCTTCTGAATAGCTTCTCTACTCTCTGAGTGCTCTGTGAATTCACAAAAAACATACCCCAGTTAGGACTAAGAGGCTGTGATAGATGCACTTGCAGAGCCTCAGTGCTATTTTTAGTTCTGAAGGTATTTACTTGCATTGTGGTGAATTCCAGCAATAACAGTTATTAAGTGCTTGCTTTCAGGTTTATTTCTGTTCTTATATGAAACTCAGAAGAAACTGTTTTTTTTGAAATGTTATATATTGGAGCAGTGGGGAAAAAAGTGTGATGTTTATAGGGACTTAATAGACAAATCATAAACATATAATTATGGCACAATGTGATCATCTCTTGATTTAATACAAGAAAATGCTGCTGTCACATAGGACAGCACAGAGTATACTCCCTGACTGGTGCTTCCAAACGTTGCTGCAAAGCAAGAAAATAAAAACAATAAGATTCTTAACCAAAATAATAGGAGCCGGATTTGGATCTGCCTTGGTTGCATGTTGGGTTTTTTAATTGGTATTCTAAATGTGTTACAATGTTCTAACCATCTTTGTCTTTTGTTTTCTAATTAAGATTAGAAGGAAATAAGCAGCTCAAGATGCAAACAGCTGGAGGTACAGTATGTCTCAATTAACATTATGTGCTTGTCATGTGTTTATTGAACAGAAACAAGGTGGCAATGCTCCCTGTGCTGCTCTCAGGTGGTCTGGGAATCACCCAGTTACTTCTTCAGCTGTATCATGGCTCTTCTAAAGGTTGGACCAGGGACCAGTTCTCAGTGGTGCAGACATAAGTTAGAAAGTCGGGAAAGTCATCTTCTTGGTGAGAAGGAAGGGAAACACAGTATCAATCCATTTGGGAATGAAGAGAGATCAAATGTCCTTAGTGGTACTAAGACAGAGTGGCTGGAGAGCAGCCAGAC
>NW_008685174.1:0-72877 GCF_000695815.1 Acanthisitta chloris | reverse complement strand
CCGGGCCGGGCTGGGCTGGGCTGGGCTGGGCTGACCCGACCCGGCTGCTTCCTCTAGTGTAACGTCCCGCAGGTGCGGGCCTGGTTCCTGCGCCGGGACGCGGGGAGCTCTGCCAGCTGCTGCGGGCTCGGGGAATCGCCGCCTGGTCCGCCGTGCCGCAGGTAGCGAAACTCGGCCAAGTCAGAGCTGTAGGCCGGAAGGTTCGAGTTCTGAGTGCTCGTCCCTGTAAGGCCACTCTGGAAAGCTCTCGCTCGCGTCTTAGCGGGGAGACTCGAGAGTCAGCATCGTTCCTGGAAAACACACGCTGTGCTTCCCGAGCTGCTGGTTGAGTGGGTGGTTGTTTTGGTTCGTCATTGCAGTTGCATGGTATGTGTAAGACAAACCTTAGATGACGTACGTGCTGTGATATCTTGCTCTTCCACTAGGGAAAAGTTAAAACGTGAAACCTCTTCACTTTGCTTTCATTCTCTTGTCTTCAAAGCGCATTAGGTATCCTCAGTAATATGTATTTCTCTGCCTCCAAAACATTTGTTTTCTTGGGAGTTTTATGTCCCTGCAAGCTCAAGTTGAAGATATTTCTATGGTGGTGCAAAAAGTTTGTTTAGTGAAAGTAATTAGACTCAAACTTTATTCTAGGTTGTTGGGCTTTTTTCAATTGAAGCTTTAAATTTTAATTTGATATGTATATAATCACAGAGGTAAGAGGTTTTAAAGGGCATACAGAACACCAGGAAGCATTAGAAGGAAAGAAAGTAAGCAAGGAAGACGCGTAAGAAGAAAGAAACAGGTCTTTCTGTTTGTCTGCTGCAGTGTTAGGAAGAATGCAGTACTTTTCCAGCAAGTGTGTTTGTGTTAAATATCTCAAAATTAATTATGCAGATTCATTATAGGTGACTGTTAGACTAATTTTAGTACAGCTGTTGAAAGCAACAGTCCACTTCTGGTAGGCTGAATAACTAAGCCATTATTAAATGTCATTTGCCAGAATTCCAAGGTAGCAGTGTGGTACAGTGTTTGTACAGCCTTCTGTTAATCCCAAGACATCAGTGCTTCTCCAGAATTGAGGGCTAGAGGGAAGCCATAGTAGATCTTTCGTGTGAAAAGAACCAAAGATCCTTCTTTTAGGGGTAATAAAACTAAAATCTCAACTCCACAAATACCTGGGATGGAGTTTAATTTTTTTTTACCTTATTTGATTTAGGAATAGATGCTGTCATTACCATGGCTTCCAAAGGGAAATCCCTTTAGGGACCAAGTTTAGTAAGATGTGTTTTTTTATCTTTCCATTTATTTTTCTGTGGCCATCAGGGTATTCCTCCAGCATAGATAATGCATAATCGAGTTAGAATTTGTAGATATTAGTTACTATTAAATCCAACAAAATTGCTTCTGTTCTTATATCTATTAGGCAAATATTAATAATGGCTCCTTCTGGCATAGCATTTGAAGCTGTGGTGTGGCTTGAGCAAACAAGGAGGCAGGAGGTAGAATTATGGTGCTCTTTACTGTTTTATAATCTCAAAGGTCTTTTCCAGCAATTCTGTGATGATGTTTGATTTCTTCGGTTTATCTTTAATATTGCTTTTGACGTAACGCTGTTGCTCAGGCATATGAAAACATTATTAAGTGTTTGAAGGGTTTCTGACTGTAGGAGTTTTGAGGCTGGGTTGCTGGATCCGAGCTTCCTTTAAGAAATAGCCTTAGTGTTTTGGGTGACTTGCTTCATACTTTCTTCCATGGCTGAAAGAAGACTATCCTGTAGATCCTTCCCATCCTGTAAGGTGGATCAAGTGCACATGTTCACTCATTGCTTTATCCAAGGCACAATTAGGAGGAGCCAGCTGTATTAGTTCTAGTTGTGGCAGCTTGCTTCTGGTGCTTCCCACATCCGGGAAGGTTGTTGTAGAGTCCTCATGGTAGGTGATCAGCATATGTGCAGTTATCTGAAGACTCCAGGAATTAGCATGATTGCTGTGTGCCTGTGTTCAGAGCCACTACCTATGGATGTGCAGAGCATGTATGGTGCCTGCCAGGCACGGTGAATGCAGAGCACAAGTAGCTGCTGTGATTCAGAATTGAAGGGCAGCTGACTGGAGAGATCTTGGTTTGCCTTATAGGAAGCTTTGAAATACATCTGGTCTGTAGTAAAGTATAATTTTGTGATTGTTGGTTTCAAGATGTTGTTGTTGTTTATAGTGAGATATAAATGATATGCTGGACCATTGTAAGGCAATGTTTTATGGATTTTTCTTAGGCACCCCTCATCAGTGTAAGAAAGCATAGGTTTCTTAGAGAGTAAACCACACGGGGAGCCACTGATTGTGATTTACTTACTCTAAACCATTATCATCTTATTGGAGAAAAAACATTAAATGAATAGAAAAGCAGTAATCTGATCTTTGTTCTTAAAATCATAAAGGAACCTTCTTGCTGGACATAGAAAATATCTAATACATATTGTTCTGTAGCAAAGGCTTGGAGTTTCCCATTAATAATGGTTACAGTGATGCTGTCATGGACACATAAAACTGTTGGACAAGTTGTTTATTTTAAGAGGAGCTGTAGTTCCTCAAAGTATATGCATTTGAACCTCTTACTTTGATTGATATATGAAAATAACAATTCTTGGTTTTAATTTCCATTCATTTCATGTTTTAGTGCTACTGTTGAAGCATTAGCCTTTTGCTGAGAAGCCCAGAGGCAGACAGACCTCTGAGGTAAGTTACTATGAACTAATTTTTAAGGCCTGGTATTTGTAACAGTGAAGTGTCACAACATGCCTTGAAACGGATTGTAAGAAGGATTAGCCTAAAACATGTGGTCACCTGCATCTTGTTTCTGCAATAGAATGCAGCAAGTTTTAGTGAGATACAAGTTTTTCTTCTGAATAATGTTAATTGTGTACTCAGTCAGTCAGTGGCTCTGCACAGTGTCGTGGTTTAACCCCAGCCAGCAGCCAAGAACCACGCAGCCGCTCACACTCCCTCCTCCCCCCTTCCCCCCCAACCCGGAGGAATGGGGAGGAGTAAAAATAAAATATGTAGGTTGAGATAAGAACAGTTTAATAATAATAAAGAGCAGAACGAGCTAAAATGCTAATGGGTAATAAAAAGAACAAAATCAGTGATACACAATACAACTGCTCACCACCCGCGGACTGGCACAACCCTGAACCTCCCCCCAGATCGGCCCTTCCTGCTTATAGACTGAGCGTGATGTGCCATGGGGTGGAATATCCCTTTGGCCAGTTCAGATCACCTGTCCTGGCTATGCTCCCTCCCAGTTTTCTATTGTACCTTCTCACTGGCAGTTCATAAGACATAAGAAAGAAAATGTCCTTGGTTTAGGATAAGACAACTTAGCAGAAACCAAAACATCAGTGTACTATCAACAGTATTCTCACTCTGAATCCAAACACTGCACTACACTAGCTACTGAGAAAATTAACTCCATCCTGGCTAAAACCAGCACAACAGAGAAATTATGGTGAAGAATGGACTATTTAAGATGCTGCATTGTTGATAGTTTTCCCTGAACTAACTGATATACAGATACTCTGTTCCCCTGGTTGGCTGCTATATGCTTAAAATAACTGAACTGTGAAGTCAGGTGATGTGAATTTCTTGATTTTCTTGTTCAAGGCACAATGCTACCATTTATAGTTTAGCTCACTTGGATCAAAGCATCAGCTAAAATTCTTGAAATGCTTTTGGGCAAGGAAGATACTGCGAAGAGCCCTCAACTTTAAAGATGTGCCTAAAGGGTGAACACACATGTACAGGAAAAAAAAACAACAGAAGGATATTTAAAAAATAATGTTTCTAAGTCATTTTATGAACAAGTGTCCTAGAAGTCAAATTAATGTTTCCTGATCTGTGCAGTGGGATTTTTTGAAAATAGAATTCTGAACGTTCTCTGGCATTGTAACTTAATGATAGATTTTTATACATAGGAACAACCTGCAAATAGTTGTCTGACTTGTTACACCAGTGTGCTACCAGTTCAGTAGATAAATATTTTAACTGCCTCAGTAACATGAAGCTTTTATAAGTAGATGATTCATTTGCCATAGAGAAAACTGGTTTCCTTCTCACGCACTCATATACCTCGGATTTCTTAAATGTTGCCTCTAATTTTTGCTTGGTATAATCCCCAGCAAAATGCGTGGTGTGGTCATTAGGGTTTTATCAGTGTAATCTCACCTGTTCAGTTTAGAATGCTTGAATTCCTTATGCATACTAAATAGTGAATGTGAGAATCATAGAATTGTTTAGGTTGGAAAAGACCTCCAAGATCATCGAGTCTAGCCTTCAGCCTATCTCCACCTTGTCAACTAGACCATGACACTGAATGCCATGTCCAGTCATTTCTTGAACTGCTTCAGGGACAGTGACTCCACCATCTCCCTGGGCAGTCTGTTCCAATGCTTAACAACCCTTTCTATGAAGAAATTCGGCCTGATGCCGAACTGAACCTCCTCTGGCATAGCTTGGGGCTGTTTCCTCTTGTCCTATCACTAGTTGCCTGGGAGAAGAGACCTTGGAACAACCTCCTTTCAGGTAGTTGTAGAGAGTGATGAGGTCTTCCCTGTGCCTCCTTTTCTCCAGGCTAAGCACCCCCAGCTCCCTCAGCTGCTTCACGTAAGGCTACCCCCTAAACTCTTCACCAGCTTTGCTGCCTTTCTCTGGACACACTCCAGCACCTCAATGTCTTTCATGATTTGAGGGACTCGGAACTGGACACAGGATTTGAGGTGTGGCCTCACCATTGCTGGGTACAGAGGGGCAATCACTTCCCTAGTCACACTGGCCACACTGTTTTTGTTGAAAGCCAGGATGCCACCTGGACACACTGCTGGCTCATATTCAGCCACTGTCAACCAGCACCCACAGGTCCTTTTCTGCTGAGCAGCTTTCGAGACACTCTGCCCCAAGCCCGTGGTGTTTTATGGGGTTGTTGTAATGCAAGTGCAGGACCCAGCACTTCCCTTTACTGAACCACATACTGTTGGCTTTGGCCTATCAGTTCAGCCTGTCCAGATCCCTCTGCAGAGCCTTCCTACTCTCCAAGGTAGGTAAAGCTATCACTCAAGCAATGATACATATATCTATAGTGATAGAACACAGAGCTTAGACTTAAGGTTTTGTGTGATTCTTCAAATACATAATGACTCGAGATGCAGTACTTTGAGTTGCTTCTGTTGCTCAGCTTGTCAGCTAGTGCCACAGGACAATATTACCGGCTGTGTTGTCTGTAAACAAAATGACAAGAGGGACCAGTATTCAGATTTAGAGGTATGACTTCTAGGGAAGCTGTTCTTTGGGGTTTTTTTCAAATGCAGTGATGAAATTAGGTTGTGAAACAGTCTTTTGTGTTGTAACTTTGTATGAAATATCAGCTCCTCTGAGGTGGTCAGTTTCCTTGAAAATTGAAGGGTTATCTTGAGATTTTAAAAAAAAAGGTATTTATATACACGTAGTCCAAGATCACTAGCAATTCTGTTGCCACTAGTCCCATCAGTGGAAAGAAGCATCCTTTTGTCGTAATCAGCTTCTTGCAGCAGGCATGGCATTTTCTGGGAGTGTGATTCCATTCTCTGCTTTCTGCATACACCACTCTTACAAAGAGATGCTACAGGACTGTGCTGAGATAATGGATTAAACAGGTTATACTGTCAGATAGATGTTGTTGCCCCTGTTACCTTTATTTACATCTTGCTGTGTCCATCTTTGTGCCAGCTAAGAAGAGTTACTGGAACCCTGCTTATGAAAGGCTGCTGCAAAAATACTGTTATTGCTTGGTCTGAGATGCAATAGAAGAGGTTCTAGGAAGTACAGGCCTAGATATCTTTACCACAAAAATTTCTGTTTGCAAGAAATGGTATCTTAGTCCTGTCTGAAAGAGCAGAGATTGAATGCTTGCATGCACTGCATGTTCAGGACAGTAAAGCCTCATAAGTTCAGAGGAACTAGGAAGTGTCCTCTGACAGTGACAACTTATATCAGAACACATTTGAGACTTGTGACTAAAGACAGCAATGCCAAACCCAGCTAGAGCAATATTCACTTCATTAGCCTTTTTGTCCTCTTGCAGTTATGTATTTGTCAGATTGGAAGTACTTGTAATTATGAACATGTCATTGCACTGCTTTGGGAGATTCTCTGGTTCTCTGATATTGCAGCGTTGAAAGGATTGCTGCAGTCTGACAGTTCTCATCTGCACTGTTAGATTATTCTGATAATAGATCCGTTCCTTTCCAGGTAAAATGCCATGTTCACAGTTTCTGTTGACAAACAGACAGTGGCTGGGTTATTTGGTGAGTGCCACTTACCTTCAACAGAGTCATGAGCGAAATTCAAGGAACTGCAAGACAAGACTAGTCCTTGATTTGCGTTTTTGCTTTGATAATGGCAGCTCAAGGAGAAAGACTTGTAATATACTTGGTTTGACCTAATCATGTTCTTGAGCAGCCTAGGCATGGCAAAGGATTGTATCTACTTTGTGACTGTACACTACTGCAGTTCAGAGTCGGAATGTTGCAAGTGCAACTGTAAAATTTATATAGTAGTTTTCAGTCTTTTTCTGTCCAGAATTTTTTTTTCTAGAGCCTGATATGCCCTTTTAGGCATGAAAGCTATTCCAATAAAAAGGACTATTGAGTTATCATCTGGACACATTCTGGTGTGCTTTACCTCCCTTTATGATGTATCTGCATGGAGGACAAACATTTGATAGCCTGAGAAAAGCAGAGGTTTTATATTTGGTCAATGGGGAGCATAGCTACTTTAATAATGATAACTAATTAAATAAGTAAATCTCTTATGTGGTGTAACTTACTGACAGTCAAGGCTCATCCTGCCAGAGTCCAAACAATAAAATCTGTCCATGTGAAGTTACACCAGTATCTCAAATGTTCAAGTAATCCAGTCATGTATCCAGAATATTTTGGGTTTGATTTGCCTGCTAGATCTGATGATGTGTTGTGGAATGGTATTTCAAGAGGTAATGCACTAGTGCAGCCATGGTTTCTTATTTCTAGCATCCTGAAGAGACTGCTGATTGACAAGCTCTGTATTCCATCAAGTCTGCAAAAAGTTGGCTTGCTTACGTGACAGTGACTGATTCTTGAAGATGTTTATCGTCTTTGGGAATCTTGTTCTCAAACCTCTTTTGGAAATTTTTGGTTAGCACAGGCTTTCAGAAGAGAGGAGAATTAGGTGGAGCTGGAGTAATTCTTCCTTTCATGCATATAGGATTATGAAAATTCATGCAGCATGTGCAGAGCTGTAGCTGCTGTTTAAGAGAGACAGGTGAAGGATTTGTGCCCTCTGCAAATTCTGTAATGTTTGCAGTGTTGTAAGTGATGTATCTACCTTAAGAATTGTTTTGTGTTAATGAGATGTAACTTTCTCACTACTGAGTATTTTACTAATATTTCACATGTTTAATGTTATTGAAAATCAGGTTGTATATAACTATGTGCTGTAAAACCTATCAGGCATGGTATTATGGATAAACACGTACTTTTTTTCAAGCAAAGTAGTAAAATTATTTCTTGAAATAAATTAGTATTACAGGCTTCTTCAACCCTTTATACAAATATTTATTCCTCATATTCCCAATACCTCTGAGGAAAATGCCTCGCATTATTTTTCATCTTGAATTTTGCAAAACTGGAAGGGACAAAGATTAAAGGACCATCTCAAGATTTGTGAAGTATTGTTTTTGTGTCTGGGTTTTAAGTTGAGTTTCCTCCACTTGGGTAAATGAATGTTCTTGTAACAAGTTGTCTTTTATCCAATATGGACACAATCATTGCATCTTAAAGGAGCATTTGCATTTCAGGGAAGGGAAGCAGCCTTTTTATTCTTCCTTTCTCTGTGCTGAAGGATGCTTTTTGCACTAAATCTGCTCTTTTCCCACATTAGATGCATAGTGGGAGAGTTGGTGATGTGGAGGAGGAGAGTAAGTAACAGAATTGATGTATTCATGTGAGAAAGTATTTGTGATCTAAGAGAAGTGGGACATGCAACACATAAGCTAAGAAGAAAAAACTGACCATAATTATAGGTTGACTGGATGCTATCTATTTACGATTGATTTTGGAAATATTACCTTAACAAAAGAAATATGGCTACAAGTGCTTTCAAGGACTTTTAATAGTGAGGAGTTTCGGGGAACTCGGAGCAAGAAAAATTTGAGTGGTTTGAGAAATATGTCTTAATTCAAGTTGGAATTCAGTTGAATTTCATGAAAACCATTTCTGTTTGCTGTTGCAGCATCAGTGGGTGTTAGAGCATCGTTTTGTCAGCAGAAAGTTGTTTTTCTGGAAACAGCCATTAAGGAGTCATGTACTGGTCTGCACTGGATTCTGTGGGCAAAGCCACTGACTGTTAATGAGCTCAGTCTGGCAGCCAGGAAAGCAATAGGGAATGGAAAATAGCAGTATAAAAAGAGAACCAGAGAAAAGGGGCAGAGCGCCTCTTTTTTTTTTTTTTTTTTTTCCTTTTTGGTATGCCTTCTAATGCTTAAAATCATTGGTTTAAAAGCTATTTAAGTACTTGGAGCTTCTCTTTTTTCCCCTCAAGGACAATGACTAAAACTTTATTAAGTCATAGAAACAAAAGATACTCAAAGATGAAATCACATTTAGGTACAGAAGGATTTCCATGAGTCTGACATGCTTCTTAAAAATAAAATTTGTGTGGATGTTTGAGTAGTTCCTTTACGGATAGTTTATATTTACTTCAGTTTCCAAAAGGTATGTCACTAAGATAGCAAAACAGAGATGAAGAGGCAGCATGTGAAGTGTGCCCTAGTGGAATATAAGGAGCCTCAAGAAAATTCTCTCGGACCACAGTATTTTCTTTCTCCTGTTTTCAGTTCATTCTTCCTCTTTTCCATGTTCCTTTCTCTTTTTGTCTTTAAAAAAGGATCCTTTTCATGAAAAGTCTTATGAATACAGTGAAAGGAAGAGAGATCTGTCGGGTTAAGTATAGTTTCATATTCTGTAAGTGAGCTAGCTAGCTAGAAGCAGGTAACTTTCCTTCTGCTGCCTGTTGTTAAGTGTCTCATACACCTTCAAGATAAGGTAATCCAAAGGGATACTTTGTCTGGACTGTGGACTTACTGGAGAGAAGGGGAAACCTGAAACTAAAGAGGCTTAGAAACTTTCAAGGTAGGTTGTTAGTAGAAAGATTTGGAATTTTTAGTCTCTGCATCAAGGGCAGTTGTGCTGTGGAGGCTTAGTTCCCCAAGAGTTGTTGGAAATTATCAACTGTGTTGCTGAAGTGTATAATTATAGAGATTTTTTTTCTTTTATATAGAAAATCATCTGCTGCTCAGGCCTAATTGGGCTTGCAAATGCATGTTATACCAGCGTGGGATTCATAACTGATAATGAAGCTGTTTCTGTAGATTTGTAATATCTGTTGCTCTTAGTTCCAGTGGAGAATGATTGAGACACTTCAAGAGAAAATTAAGAAGGTCTCGATCATTATTTTTAAAAAATGAGTCTCCAGAAAGAACAGTTCCTCCCAATTCTCAGCTGTTACTTGACTTCAAAGTGTTTGTCCCTATTATTAAAATTTGTAGTGGTTCATGTAGATTTACTAAAGCAAGATCATCTGTTACCCACTCAAACTTTTTCAATTCTGCCACACTTAAGGTTTTGACTTTCTGTTACAAAGGTTTGGTGATGGAGTATATCATACGATTTTTGTCCTTATTCATGGAATTTTTAATACCCACATGAATTTCAGTATCTTATAATGTAGACTTTACAGGATTTAATTTAAAGCTTGTGAAGTTTTATTGTCAGCAATTCAAACCAGTGTGCTTTCTTTGAGGTACACTGTATTTTCCATTTGGTACCTCAAGCATTCTAAGAGACCTGATCTTGCTTTTTATGTGCAGATTTTGAAATTAATTTTTTATACCTGTGCAGCAAAGCCAGAAGTGTAACAGTAGTCCTCTGATGTTGGTACATCATAAATCCAAAGATTTGCATTTGTTGTCTCAATTTGTCACTCTCGACAAACTGACAATTCTGGTGATCAAAGAATTAATGCATTGTGACAATTCCATTGTTTGCTTTTTAGTCTGTTATAAAAATAATTATTTATGTTGTTGCTTTCTAGCCTAACAAATGGCGGCACAGTGTGTGACCAAGGTGGAGCTGACTATTGCCTGCACCAATCTCTTGGATAAAGATGTTGGTTCCAAGTCAGACCCTCTGTGTGTGCTTCTCCAGAACACAAGTGGTCAGCAGTGGTATGAGGTACAGTCTGACGCTTCTCACAAAGCTGCTAAAAATGTATTTTAACTTGTCGGACCTTTTAAAACACTGTAGTATGTGATTTCATTAAAAGAATGTTATACCAGTACCTCTGAATACTTTTCATGAGATTGTCTCTAATAACTAATAATACAGGCAGCACACTAATAATTGTTTTCTATTAAGTACTTACACCTGTCTGATTTTTAGCATCGTTCCCCCAGTAATGTGTAGGCCAACATAAGAAGCCTCCTGTGTGCTTAAATGTGCTCTTATAGACATAGTACTCCATAACTAGGGGTCTCATCCTGGATTTGACAATACACAATTTTATGTTGGTCTGTAAAATATCCTCAAGCATCCCAGACTTACAGCAGTAGGTTTCATAATATAATGTGGTTGTTTATATTTGATGAAAGGTTTGCAGGAAGATACAGCTTTATAGTAAGAAGAACTTTTGAATGTCTTTAATAATATATTGTTTGGTTTGAACACTTGTTTGGCGAAATACTGGATAAAGTGATATCTTTCTAATTGCAGGTTGATCGCACAGAAAGAGTTAAGAATTCCTTGAACCCAAAGTTTGCCAAGAAATTCCTGATTGATTATTATTTTGAGCTTGTTCAGAAATTAAAGTTTGGCATATATGACATCGATAACAAAACCTTTGATCTGAGTGATGATGACTTCTTAGGAGAATTTGAATGTACACTGGGTCAAGTAAGTACACAGCTGATTTCTCTTAGAATTAAGAAAATATAAGTTACTGAAAATCATTAGCCACTTTTACCTTAAATTTATCACTATGTTGTTGTGTAGTTGGACTACTCTGAAGTTGAACTGGATTCCCTTAATTTGTTTTTTTAAGCCTCAGTTCAGTTTATATACATTTTATTTGCAAAAGGTCTTGAAGTGATACCCTGAAATGTGCTCTAGAATGGTGCCTGTTCAGATTGCTGTCTCAAAGTAAGTGGACTGTCAATGAGCACAAAGTAGTAATTACTATTTATTTAATACTCAAGTTCTTATTTATATGCTCTGTAAAATGAGAATTGGTGTAGAGGCACATAAGAGTGTTCACAAGGGCCATGCTAAACATGTAATTTGCTTTCCACTCAAGGCAAGCAGTGATCCTTTTTCTGCCTGATGTTGATTTTACTCCCCTTTCCCAGTCATATTCTACTATTGGTTATAGCACAATCAGGCAACTTCTTTTTAATTCCAGTAGATCCTTCAAAGGTACTTCTCAGAAGAGTCTTAGGATTTTTCCTGCTTTGTGTCTAAACTACTTTTATTTTAAGTGCAGAGTAATTGTGAAATGAAATTCAGTATCAATTGAAAGTGAATAATTCATTCTTAAAGTGAAGAAGGAGCTATAGAATGAGCAGACACATTTCTGAGAAAGCATTGCCTGAATAGAGTAAAATAAAATCAGCTAGAAACAGTGCAGGGGGAGGCTGATGTTTGCTGAAGCCATTTATGAACTACACCTTGCATGTGTTTGAATGGTATGTATGAAAAACTTACCCATTTGAGATTGGAACTTAAGATAGTATCTTTTTCCATGTATATTTTTCATGTTACTAGAAGTCATTTTATTTAATATTGCTCCTGAAGCTCTGCATGTGTTCACCTGCATGTGTATTTTAAAATTTTGAAGTGTATCAAGTATCACCTATTATTTATAGGAGATTATGGGAAATAAATATAATGCTGTCATCTTCATCATAAAAGAAAAATGCCTGAAATGAAAATGTATTACATTGCATTAATAATGATTGATACTCAAATTTTGTCTTGGCAGATAGTTTCTAGCAGGACTGTAACAAAACCATTAGTACTTAAAAATGGCAAACCTGCTGGAAGAGGAAGCATCACGGTAAGGCAATAAGTATCTAGTATCTTCAGAGCTTATCCTTAAATGTTTTTGTGGGTTTTTTTTTTTTTTCAGTTAGTTAGTGGCTTGAACACTGTCTAATATATGGTGCTGTAAAGGGTATCATAAAGCATTTTTTCCCTCCACTAATATTTCTTTGCCAGCCAATAGCAGCCCACCTTCTCTATTATAAGTAACATTGAATCCATCAAAATAATTAGGGTGTCCGATGTGTTACTGTTCAGAGATATCTGTCAGTGCCATCATCTGTATATATCTAAATACATGTAAGGGAATCCCAATATCAAATCAAATTGTTCTTTTCTTCCCCCCATTTTTTAATGCTTCATTTGTAAGAGAGCATTGCTTTTTTTAATTGACCTGTCATAGGAGTCTTGCAAATATGAGAGAACTGCGCAGTTCCTGAAAATGAAGTGTTTTTTTTTTTCTTTGCTTGCTTAGATTACAGCAGAAGAAGTGAAGGATAACAGGGTGGTTGTATTGGAAGTAGAAGCAAGGAAACTGGACAATAAGGTATTTAAGTGATTGCTGTTTCTTTCATAAAGTAGTAAAATCAGAATCTTGTCAAAACAGGAAGCATTTAAATATTCTTTATCATTTTTGCTCAAATAATTAAATCCATTAAGATTTTTCTTTACACTAAAAAAGAAATTGCAGAAAGATTACTTCAGAATGACTTAATTGGCTGTTTTGAAATTAATTGTAATGTATTTCTAAGATAAGTGCATTGTAGGGATAGTCCATGAGCAACATGGTTCCACTTAAATTTAAATCTTTACATTTGTTCAGGAAGGTAAGGGAGTTTTGGTATATCCGTTGGTTAGAGTAGCTATGTAAATGGTTACCTGTTAGGTCTCTGAAATAAATGGTAAAGAGTGTACTTGAAGTGCATAAATCTGTTATGTTAAATATATTGGGGCTGGCTAAAATTACTGTATTTAAAAAGAAAACTTTTAAAAACAAAATAAAAAAAATAATGGAAACAATGTTTTTATTTTTGCCTTTTGATTTAATGATACCTTTTTTTTGAACTGAGTGAAATCCTTAGTTTTTAAACAATGCATTGTAGTACTTATTAGGATAAGTATTATTTTGCTTGAACTATCAGGTATTTGGTATATGGACACTTTTATCCTAAATTGATGGACGTGCCCCATTTTTTCTCTTTCACAGATTGTGATATAATCAGGCTTTGTTTCTTCATCTAAAGCTTTTGTTCCCTGAATAATTAGTTTACTTGTTAATCTCATTGTGTTTTAACTAGCATTAATGGTATGCATGCTACAGGCTGTTCTGTGATAAATGCATGTTCTTTAAATACAGGACTTTTTTGGAAAGTCAGATCCTTATCTGGAATTCCACAAGCAGACTGGAGATGGAAACTGGGTGATGGTTCACAGAACAGAGGTAGGATATTTTCAGTTAACAATCAAGAGATTAAGGTTATTTGATTTGCAATGTGTCACATCACTAGACCTACAGTACCTTACAAAAGTAGGTGAATGGTCTGGTAGTTGACATGTAGACCAGTTCTTCCACTGATACTTCTGATAGAATGGGAAATCTACTATATTCTCTTTATTCTGATTTTGACTGATGCCATCCTACTTGAAAGGAAAATGCTTTGGATTTTTTTAAACTTTGTCAATCTAGGCGAAAACAATTGTTTTGAAAAGGTACTACAAACTCACACAGGGACATTTGTCTTAGTTCTGCCCAGTGCTGAGTTAGGACTTGGGCATTACTGACTGTGCTGTTCTCATGTCAGTGTCACCTAGCTGCAACCTTTACTAATGAAAGTAATTGTGCTGAATGCTTGCATAGCAAGGGTAGGGCAAGGAGAACGCTGAGTGAGGGAAAACATGCTTGGGCAGCAGCAGCCTTTCACCCTGTAGGAGGTGTAGGGGTCCTGTGACAGCAACTGACAGGATAAGAGTAGGTTCTAAATGTCCCTAAATGTAGTGAAGCTCAGGCCCTAGTCACAACTGCAGTACTGCACACATTGGAAGTGGTTGTATTAATTTTGGAGCACATACATTGAAGAAATATAAATCCTTTTTGTGTCACAAAAATAGTTTCTCTCGTGAGGTGGTTCTTCTGCTTAAAGTGTATCTTTTGCATGAAGGTTTCAGTTGTCTTCAATTTCAGTAATAAATCCAGAATTTGTTGCTCCAGCCTACAACTGTCTAGTGGATTAGTTCTTTATGTTGACCATTTTAAAAACCTCTTTTTGTTACTAACTACTCTTATTAGTGTTTTCATTTTAAAGACAGTGATTTCTTTCTCGGCACTCCTACAGTGCTGGAAGTATTACGGTTGTTAGGTATTATTAATTAAGTAGTGCATGTTGTGTGTAGTTTTGTGTGCTTTATAAGATCATTATTTGGTGTATTGGGTATGTTGACACATACTTTCCAGTTAACAAATTCAGAAGATCCTTCGGTATTAACACTTATTTAACATTCAGCTTGAGAGGCCTTTTATCCTCATTCACTGTTTCTGCTTAACTATACCATGAATTTATTGAGGGAATAGTTCCATAAATGACATTTCAGAATAAATAGTAAGCTGGAGAAAATTATAATTTCCAGAGCACTGATGTATTCAGGTATTTCCATGTAATATTTTTTGACTTTTTTTGGTCACTCATGCCTTTGTGTGTGCATGTATGCATATATGTGTGTGCTTATTAGAAGAAAGCAACCTATATCTGTTTATGTAAAGATAAACTTAATTTTTTGCAGTGTAGTAGCTGTAGGTTATAGTAGATCATAGTGCAGTCTAGAAAAATATGGAGCTGAAAGAGACCATCTCTTTCTGAACAGTGGTATTGCATGCAGAAATTAGTTTGTTTATATCTTCTAAATTAGGATTTGGAGGGCACTGACAGCAGCATTAGTCAACTGGTTTTGCTGACAAAAAATTATGCATATTATGATGGCTACTCTCCACTCTTGTGAACAATACTGTTCTTGCACTTTTTTTTTTTAAACAGGTTATTAAAAACAATCTGAATCCTGTTTGGAGGCCCTTTAAAATCTCTCTCAATTCTCTGTGTTACAGTGACATGGATAAGTCAATCAAGGTAATGTATATTAAATCTGTGTATAAATTAATGCATTAAAAATTAGAATATGTAATAAGTCATAGAATTTTAGGGGTAGGAATGGACCTTGCAGATCATTTAGTCCCAATCTCCCTGCCATGGGCAGGGACACCTCCTCACTAGATCAGGTTGCTCAAGGCTTCATCCAACCTGGTTTTGAACACTGCCAGGGTCAGGGCAGCTACCACTTCCCTGGGCAACCTGTTCCAGTGTCTCACCACCCTTATAGTAAAAAACTTTTTTTCTGATACCTAACCTAAACTTCCCCTACCTCGATCTGAATGCATTAGCCCTTGTCCTATCATTGCAGTTCCTAACAGAGTCCCTCTCTGGCTCCCTTGTAGGCCCTTCAGAAACTGAAAAGTTGCTATGGAAGATGTGTTATTCTAGTTACTGCTTCTTTTTATTTCAAATTTAATTGAAAGTATTAGGTTCCTTATTTGGAAATGATAGATACACATGCATGTTTTAGGGAAAAAAGAAAACAACTCACATTTTTGATGTGTTGTGGTAGTTGGTCTTTTGAAAGTCTGGGAAACTAGTTGAACACAAGTATCTTTGAAATTTCTAGTTCAGTTTCTTATTTTGATTGTGAAGTTTTCATGTTGCATCAGCCAATATTGGTGTTATTAAGGTACTGTATAGTGAAGTCTTCATGTTAAAGGGTAGAATATGCTATGGTTTATGTAGTGAATCTTGTAATACTTTGTTACTGGTGCAGCAAGTAACATCAATGAAATTTTTAACGTCCTACCTGATAAACTTAATTGCACTTAGTATACTAGCTGAGAGAACAGATGTGGACTTGATATAACTTGTGAATACCAGTTTTAGCAACTTTTTCTCCTCAGATGAAACTGAACTTTCCATCAGAAAGTTAACCAAACCTGTGAAGTTGGTAGTTCTGCCAGGTTTGGTCTTTACTTTAGTGCTTTGTACCTTCAAATATTGTCTTGAATAAATTATGTTTAACTTCTGAATGTTTTTCTTCAGAAATTGCTATTAGGGGTGGAGTTGAAGCTAGTTAGTCAAACAAAATGCCAATTTTTAGCTATTATGATCCCCAAATTTAGCATTTGAAAAAGAACACCAAAATCCCAATTGAAACCACCACTATACTTTCAGTTCTCTCTCTGGGAAGGAAAACTGAGAGCATGATTTGCATGTGACAGGTATTAGTCATATGACTTGAGGCAGTGCTGGAAAATGCTTAACAGCCACAGGGATCTGGGTGTTATAAGCACCTGGATGAATTTAAATACTTAGTTATAGAGAAGACTAATGAGCAACTTTGCAAGCCCAGAACCTGCTTCCCTTACTGCTTCTGTGTTCTTTCCTACTCATTCCTTTCAGCTTCCCTTTTCCCCAAAATCACTGTGACAGCTCTAACATCTCTATATACTGTAAATATATTTCTCTCTTCAGTAAACAACCATACTAAAACTATAGGCAATTGATCTAAATGTATCTATGAAGAGTTACTTTCATCTCTGTCATCATTTTAATAAAGTTCATTCTTTGGAACTGTACCTCAGAAGTGTAAGTTTATATCCAGAGAAAATAGATTTTACTTGGGCTAGTTATGGACTTGCAAACAGGCAGTAGGATTATTCCTCATTTTAGAAATTCAGGAGATACCACTTCAAACATTAAAATGCAGACAGAATTGTATTATAATGTTATCGAAGGATTAAACAATACTTTTAATGCTTTTATATGCACACAGTCTCATGCGTATTGGGCTGTTTGGCATAGTAAGTAAATCCAGTAATTCTTCCATAATGAATGGCTTTTCACCTATTTGATGACTTAGTTTGTGCATACCCAGCAATGCACAAACCAAGTTGATTCTTTATCTACTGGATTCATTGTTATGTTCCATTGAGTGTGTTTGCAGTCAGTGAAGTTTTTCTCTGTTGAAAATGTGAGCCTTTCATCAGGAGCAAGCATGCCTCTTTCAGCTGGGAAAAATACATATGTGCTATTGCATGTCCAGGAGAGCATACATTGAAAAAAAAAAAAAGAAATATTTCTCTTGTGCCTGGAAAAAGTATACAAATTGGCTTAGATGGGTCAAACATATCAAACAAGACAAACTTTGATCTCTTTGAAAGAAAAAAGAAGTAACTGTGCTAACTGTGGAAACAGGTATAACTATTGGCTCAGGAAGTGTCTTCAGTTTTAAATTTCAGATTGTGAAGCACTTGGCTGAGTACTTGATTGACTTAATTTATGGCATTCAGAATTTACATAGCATTGCCATTAACATTAATTAGTCTGTTGGTTCTGTGGCTGCTTGAATGAGATTTAAGTTGCTGCTCACTGCATGTGCATGCCTTTATTTAGTTGTGCATTCAAAATGTTGTAGGAGTAATACAAACCAACATAGGAGGCATGTTCTGCACAGTGTAGAACTTGCAATCTACACATCATTTTTTGCACTTCAACTTGATCCTGAAAGTCTTGTCTTGAAGTTTACCCAAATAACAGGGGATTCCTACTTTGACTCTTTATTATTGCTGCTATTTATTATCATCATTATTAAGTTATTTTAATATGTTTTTCTGTGATTTGATCAAGTTACTTAGCATGTGTGTGTTGCTGGACTGAAATAAAATATCAGAAGTGGATGGAATTGGCATATGCTTTTATAGATTAATAGCCAGCTTTCTATATAGAAAGGCAGTTGGGTCATATTCATAAGCTGAGCTTTATAAAAAACAAATGATCAAAGATTGATGACACTATAGGTTTAAAGTAACAGTGGTAAAATTATGCTTACGCCAACTGATAGGTTCACAAGGAGAAAAAAAGTCTGATTTCTCTTGTTCTGCCTTCTTTGGTGGATTGGGCTGTTAAAAGATGAGTTGATTGAATAGTAAAGCTTAGCATTAAACTCTAAATGCAGGAAAAGATTTTTAGTTGATATTCAGATCCATGAAGTGTGGTCGGTTTAACTATCACTGTTTAAATTTCCTAATCTTAAAATTCAATTCATATGCTTACAAAGTCTGGGTTATCTTGCAGTTTAATTAAAGTGTTACTAAAACTCTCATGATTGCTAAATAACTGATTTACTAAATATTTAGCTGGATGATGAGATCCATGATGAGTGTAAAACCACCTACGTTGTTTTTCTCCTCTTCCCAATGCCCCATCACTCCAAAACATGATATTACTTTCTCATGTAAGACCTAACACTACTTAGTATTCTTGTCTCTCCTTCACTTCAGTGGAAGACTAGATCCAAAATGGAGTATATATTGGTTTTTACCCAGTCTTAATCTGATTTTTTTAAAATGCAACTCTATGCAATTCTAAGACTTCAATGTGAGCCAGACTCTGTGATACAGGAATGTTTTGGATGTTCAGGTTTGCCTTTGCAGTGTTTATTGCTTTTGTAGGGCCATTTCTGTTACTAACACTAAAAAATGCTCCATTTTAGGTTGAGTGCTATGACTATGATAGTGATGGATCTCATGATCTCATAGGAAGTTTTCTAACGACCATGTCAAACCTGAAGGAAGCGTCTCGGTCCTCACCTGTAAGTCTAACATAGTCTAAGCTGTTCTTGATAAGTTGTTCTACTCGATTTGGAGCAAAAGTTAATGTCACCTGTCTTGCAGATATCAAATTTGTATTAAGCTACACCATAATAATGCTATAGTAGTTGAGGCAGAGTCAGCTTTTACATTACACATCAGTTTTCCCAGGATTAGTACCTTGGTTACAGTTTTTAATATTACATGTTTAAATACCCATCCATCAGCCCAAGCAAATTTCACTAATCATGAAAATACAGAAATAAAATAAAACTGTCAGAATGAATGCACCACAGATTTAACTGCTGTTAAAAGAAGAAAGCTTGTAACATTTTTTCAGGTTTTATTCAGTCCTTTATTTAAGTGTGGCACTTACCAACTATCACACTGAATATGAAAAAATTCAGTACTTAGGCCACTGCACAAAAGTGCAACTGAATGTGTTACATCAGGTGGCTCTTCTTTCATGTGATATTACCCTTCCTGATCTTACAAACTCTAACAATTTGCAAACCTTTGAATAGGGAGGGTTTACATTTTGAAGATGAAAGTTGGTGTAACAACCTTAACATAAAAGTCTTTGTTTTATGGACATGGATGTTATCAAAATACTTTACCATATTTTCCTTTAGTTCTGTAAGACCTGCAGAATTGCTCCTGTGTTAATAACACTGGGATTTATGTACAAGAGTGACTGCTTGTGCTTTTCTAATATCTTCAGTGTTGTATCTGTACTAAATTATTCAGGGCTGTTAAATGCGAAGAGTCAGCCTTGACTGTAGTGGTTTTTTGATTGCTTCTTTGTGCCCTGCCAGGGTTTTCTTTTGCATACTTGTTTCTGAATTCATTTTTAATCATACATGGTTCATTTTAATGCCTCTTAAGACTTTATATTGTTTGTAAGGAATTTTGGTGTCTTATCCTACACATGTCATTCATATGCTGCCTACTTGGAGCTCTTAGGTGTTTTTCTCAATTTCTTTTCCTAGATTTTTCAGGGGCCAGATGGTGTGAGTTTAGCTTTTAATGCTGACAGTGATCCTTCTTATTGTAATTAGAATCTGCAAAAGTAAATTATATTTCCTGCAGTTTCTAATGAAAATGTTAAAGAAAATTTGAAGAATCTTTTAACAAGATGTTTTTCTTTTTTTTTTAACAAGATGTTTTTCTTCCTTCATTTAAAAAAAAAGTTGCACTTTTATTACCAAGCAGTGTAATAAATTAAAGAATCCTAGCAGGTTTGTATGTTCACATTTTCAAGCACAGATATTTTTAAGAGCTGTGAGTTCCCATGTGTGTTGTGTAAAGGCTCCTTGAGAATCCAAATCTGATTTTTATTGCACCCCTAGCAGCATAATAGGTGCAGTCATTTGCAATTAAGGAAGAGGTATTTTAAGTTATAATCTGTGCCTGTGCTAGTTTTGGAAATGATTTAAGAAACATGTTTTGATAAGATCTGTGGCTGTACCTACTCACAGTAACCTACTCCTGTGTCAGTAAGGTGGAGTGAAGATAAGACACAACACAAATAATGTCCTCCAGGTTTCTTCTACTTTTAAAAGGAGCTAATCTCTAATCCTGTATCATCTGATTAATTTGATGTCTGTAAACTATTTCTAGTGTACATTAGAACCTGACTTTATATACCCCAAGTGTGATCTTTAATGATTCCCAGAATTCTGACATCAGCTGCAGCTGTGGGATATTTGGCACAACTTTCCTCAAGTTTACTTGAGGCAAGCATGGATGTGACTGTATCCTCGGTAAAAAAGCTGGTCTTGTATGAATGAAATGAATGGGAAGCTTTTCATTCTGTTAAGAGCTGCTGCATTGTAGTAGGGTATTTTCCCCCTTCCCTTAAGATATATCTTCCTGTTAGGAGGCTCTATTTGGAGGATTATAAAATGTACTTGAAAGATTCTCAGTGCTATGTATCTGTTAGTAGTGAGTACCTAACCAAACGACACAGTACAAAACCAAGTCCCTAAAAGACAATTTCCATCAAATAGAAGTGATGCTGCTGGTGAAATATCTTAAAACAGAGGGTAAGCAGAGCCATGTAGACTTCTCAGGGCTTTACCTTGTTAGTGCATTTTTGCAAGATCACTTTGTAAAAAATTAATTTAAACCAAAGCAGTGCAACCTGTTCTGGCAGTGAGTCAGAAGGCATGTCTGGAATACCTCCTCCAGCTGTTTGTGCACCAGGCACACTGCATTGTGCCATCATGGCTCTGTGATGGCAGAAGCTGCTTAACCTGGCTAGCTGTTGATTGCACTTGGAGGTTAAGGTATTGGTTTAGTTGATGAAGCCTCAACAACTGATACTGGAAAGCTTAAACATATGTGTCTTACTTTGTACATTACTGCCACAGCTGCTGGAAACAGTGACACTTTGCTTGAATCACCATGTCTTTACCAGAAGGAAAGTTGTTAGCATGATCCAAAGAGGGAAAATGGTACAGAATTTCTTGGTCATATTTGCAACTTTCTCTCTTGATAATGGTGGGTTTTTCTTGCTGAATTTTGGCAGGTTGGGTTTAATTTTGCTTGATTGTGAAATTAGAGCGTTTTTGATACAAGCCCAGAGTATCAGGCCTAGAATAAAGGATTATTACATTTGTTGCACAAATGATATTACAGTGCTTTTCTTGGATTTGTTCAAATTCATGCAGGTTGAATTTGAGTGCATCAATGAAAAGAAAAGACAGAAGAAGAAAAACTATAAAAACTCTGGCATTGTGAGCGTTAAGCATTGTGAGGTCAGTAATATTTTCTGGTGTGATTCTGTGTTCAGGCATAACAACTCTCATCTAGTATGTCTTCACCATCAAACTGTTAGAAAGTTTAAAATATCTGGAAGTTCCAGACGCAGTAAATATTTAAGGGACTGTGATTCATATAAGGAGAGAAATTAACAGCTGAATCACATATCTGTCCTCCCCTGTCCCCTCACTTTCTCTTGAAAGTGACATTTATATGGTAAAGGTTGCTTACCAGTTTGTAAGGTCATTCCTGAACCATTGTGTTTCCCAACTCACCATTTTATGGTGAACTAAAATTGTGTAACTCTGTCATAATGCATTGCTTTATAAATTATAGTCCTTTTGGAGCTGCTTTGTTGTCTGCCTGTAATTTTGCAAAAGGCCTGATTCTGCTGCACTGGTTGTACAGTGGCACACTCTGCAAATGTCCTCATTGCAGTGAGTGGGTGGGATAGCTATAGAGTAAAACCAGTGCTTTTCATGGATAAAGAGAACAAATCTGGAACCTCAGACGTTGCTGCAATAATACTTACTGATTTTTTCCCATTTAAAAAAGCCAACTTAATTGCTGCCTTCTGTTTTTAGATCATTGTAGAATGCACATTCCTTGATTACATCATGGGTGGGTGTCAGCTGAATTTCACAGTAAGTTAAATCATTTATATAAAGTAGCTTTTGAGTTTTGGAACATACTGAAATATAGTGTTGATTGCCTGTGTGCCTTATTTGATTCTTGTTTGGGTTTTTTTGTTTTGTTCTGTACCATGGAGCAGGAAGCCATTTTGTCAGAGTGCATCTAGTCTGTTTACAAAAAAACCTCTTTCTTTAATCATGGCACAAAGTTTTGAACCTGTAGTTATGTTCATTGGGAACTAGCTAAGCTGTGTGGATGGAGACCAAGGAGAATCATACAATCAGCTGGGTTGGAAAAGACCTCCAAGATCATCAAATCACCCCTATCATTGTTACTAGACCATAGCAGTAAGTGCCACATCTAGTCTCATCTTGAAATCCTCCAGGGGCAATGAATCCACCACCTCCCCGGGCAGCCCATTCCAATGCCTGATTACTCTCTCTGTAAAAAATCTCTTGCTAATACCCAGCCTAAACCTCCCCTGGCAGAGCTTGAGTCTGTGCCCTCTTGTCCTACTGCTGGTTGCCTGGGAGAAGAGACCAACCCCCACCTGACTACAACCTCCTTTCAGGTAGCTGTAGAGGGTGATAAGGTCACCCCTGAGCCACCTCCAGGCTAAACACCCCCAGCTGCCTCAGCCTCTCCTCATAGCACTTGTGCTCTGGACCCACTCCAGCACCTCAATATCCCTCCTGAACTGAGGGGCCCAGAACTGCACACAATATTCAAGGTGTGGCCTCACCAGCACCGAGTACAGGGGCAGAATCACCTCCCTGGTCCTGTTGACCACTCTGTTCCTGATCCAGGTCAGGATGCCATTGGCCTTCTTGGCCACCTGAGCACACTGCTGGCTCATGTTCAGCTTTCTATCCAAAAAACTGTCCATCCAAACTCCCAGGTCCCTTTCTCCCTGGCGAGCTCTGCAGGGGATTGGTATGGCCAAAGTGCCGGTCCAGCACTTGGCCTTTTTGAACCTCATCCCATTGGAGTCAGCTCATCTCTCCAGCCTATCCAGGTCCCTCTGCAGTGCCCTCCTGCCTTCTAGCAGATTGACACTCCCTCCCAGCTTTGTGTCATCTACTAACGGAAGTCACCATATGGGTTAAGACCCTTAAGTTATGTAATTCATGAACCTAATGCAGCACAAATGACAGTAAAATGTCTTCATCCTGGTAATATGTCTCTTCACCAAAGCAAAGACCAGTTGAAGTCAGCGAAAGAACTCCCTAGGCTTCTGTGGTGCCTGTCTAATTGTACTTCTGAGAGGAAAGATGTTCATGGAAAGATACAAAATGAAGTTAATTTAACAGCTTTCAAAGAGCTGCTGTGAATAGCAACTGAAAGTAAACAGTGAAAACCTAACAGGTTGCGCAGAGAGGTTGTGGCTACTCAGTCTCTAGAAGCGTTCAAGGTCAGGTTGGATGAAGCTGTGAGCAGCCTGGTCTAGTGAAAGGTGTCCCCAGCCCATGGGAGGAAGGTTGGAACTAGATGATCTTTTAGATCCCTTCCAGCCCAAACCATTCTATGATTCTGTGATTCAGATGTGAGTTATTTCAGCCCTTCTGGAGAGATGCAGAGCTTTTCCTGTTTTTGTAGTGGCATTGTTTTAAGAGTGTTAATATTCCAAGAAACCCTCATGTAAGTACTCTGCCTGCTAGATTTGTCCTGCTAAGTACTGTTTATAACTCTTTCAGGATTTTCACTTTGGCTTTGCCAGAGATAGGAAACATAATTTTGCCTCTAACAACAATGGTATATAAATGTTGCATTTGACAGGTGGGGATAGATTTTACAGGCTCCAATGGAGACCCTCGCTCTCCAGACTCTCTGCATTATCTCAGCCCTAATGGAGTTAATGAATACCTAACAGCCATTTGGTCTGTAGGAATGGTCATTCAGGATTATGATACGTAAGTGTTAGATTTTTATTTAATCGTTTTTTTAGATATGTATAAATTTTTGTGGTAGCTGTTAAAACAGTGTTGAAGGTGCCTGCAGATACATCAGAACGATCAGAGCTAAAAAAGACTTCATAATTGCTGCACAGTAGTAATCACAAGCGTAAGCTTGTGTCTGCAGTGGGCAAGCAAGGCTTTTCATCTGTAACATAAAGAGCAGCACTGATTTAAATAAATGCTTTCCTTCTTGTCAATTTGGTGTTAAAGACTAGTTTTGGTTGTAGAAACAATTATGAGTAGAACTTCCATTTAATTTTGCCTGTTAATAAGCGGTGTTCTTAGTGATGAAAAGCAGCACAGATTAGCTAAATTTACTGGACTATGACAGTTTTTAAAGGAATGCATTGACTTCATTTTCTTTAAAATTGCTTTTTTAGAGATAAGATGTTTCCAGCCTTTGGATTTGGTGCACAAATTCCTCCTTCCTTTCAGGTAATGGAATATGTAAATGCACCACATAAGACAGCTGAAAGCATTTACTTCAGGAGGAGATTGTATATACAGTCCTGACTATGTCTTTTGTGTATTGACAGGTGTCTCATGAGTTCCCAATAAATTTCAATCCATCAAACCCATTCTGTAATGGTAAGTCTGAGAAAGTAGCATCTGACCTATAAAACAAAATGTTTAAGCTGAAGGGGTAAAAACACTTGAAAAGTGAACTGAAGCTTGTTGTTCCAATTAAATAATTAGGTTATTCTTGTAGCAGGAAACAATTTTGTAGTCAATTTCATAGTTAGAAGAAATAGCATTTCAACTGTCTTCTGGTACTGGCTCATGAAAAAAGGGTTTGAAATGGCTAGTTCACAGGGCTGGGAACAGTTCTCTTGTGTTATCAAGCCACTTTATTCTACTGCTCATGTGGAGTTGTCTGGTTTGAGTGTGGTGTTGCTAATGCCAGTTCAACATGGCCTCTGATCACACTACAAACTACCACAAGCTACCAGGTGAAGAGAACTGTTGTAATTCAGTTACACACAACTGTGTGTACAGTATTTGGCCTTTCTGTTCACATAAAGCCACTCATGTTATGCATGTGCCTTAAGCGTTGATCAAGCTGAAAGCCTCCATTGCTTGTGAATCGATTTTTATTTTCTTTTTTCATCATGGTTAATTTAAATCTTTGCATCATCATACATATACAGCTTTAGGAAGATTGAGTGCTTCAAAATATCCTAATTCTAATATGAAAAAAATAATATGACCTGTTTCTGTTCTGTAGGGATCCAAGGCATTGTTGATGCTTATCGGGCTTGTCTTCCTCAAGTGAGGTTATATGGACCAACAAATTTTTCTCCAATTATAAATCATGTGGCAAGATTTGCTGCTGCAGCTACACAACAGCAAACAGCATCTGTAAGTTCTTTAACGTACTGTGTGTATTTTTATTCCTTTTTTATTTCCCTACTAGTTTATAAATACTATTTTTCTCTTTTAAGCTTGTAAGTGTACTTGCTTTGACAGCTGGCCATTTACCTTGTTGAATGAGTGTTTGTTTCTCTTAAAATGAGATAAAAGCTCACTGTGTTTTGCAGATTGAACACAACAGTCATCTTGTAAATTAACTATATAAACTCCTCCGAGTTGAAATATCAACTTAAAAATGCACAATACCTTTATGGTATATTCTGTTCAAAGTTCTTGCAGTGCTACACAGGTGTTAAAGTCTAATTAAAGGCTTTACATATAAGAGAGTGATTTAACGTCAGCTGAGAAAAATCAACTAGACCTGTTTCACATCAGATAGCTGAGAGAGAATTAACTAAGGTTGTGCAGAAATGGATGATATGGCTCTTGACACTTAGGAACCAAATTAGGTAATTAACTGTCTGTACTATAAAGCTTTAGGTGCTGTATGTGCTCTGCCTTCCTTATGAAAATTGTATGCGTGAGTTGTTGACCATGTGAAGAAATAGGAAGTTTGAAGATCAAGTCTTGAGTATCAAATAATTTAAATAGCAATGCATGCAAGTTCAGCAGATCTGAAGCCATATATATCCTAAATCTTTGATGATAGCAAATACTGGTGCATCAGACATCATGTATAATGAGCTATTTTCACATATAAAAGTATCTGTGGAAACCAATTTGGAATAGAGCTATGGATTTTTGTAGGCCAGGAGGCTGGTAAGGTTTTGCCTTGGTAGTCTTTCACTAGTAAATGTCATCTCTCCCTCCCTCCCTCCCTCCCTCCCTCCCCCTCTCTCTCAATATATATATATCTTGAGATATATATATATACACACACACATATATACCTGTTAGAAAAGTAGCAAAACCTCTTGTACTTTACTTTTTTTTTTCTGCGAGTATAGTATGCCTAGTAAAAGATTGTATTTTTTCTGCTTGAAAGGTGTATTGAGGAAATTTTGCTACCTTTGCATTTAATACATGTCATAGGCATTGTGGGTTGGCTTTTGGTTTTGGTGTTGTTTTGCTGCAGTGTGTGAAAAGTATGAGAAGAGAGAAATAAATCCAGTGTGATGTGCTATCACATGCTGCTGGCCACAGCTTTCTGTGGTCATAGTTGCTTTGTAGACATTCTTGCTGGAGTAGGGGGTTGGAGTAGAGGGGAACAGTGAGAAAAGGTGATACCTGAGCAGATGAGACAAGGGAAGAACAATTTTTTTGGAAGCAGATAAGGGTAGATAGGAAGCAAAGTACTGAAGTAAAAGACTTCTAAGACTATCAGGAGTATCTTTGGAACTTGAATTTGTGCTGCCCAGTAATTGTCTGAAATTAAACAAGTGAGGGAAAACTAGAAGTTCTAAAAGCATTTGATAGTTTCTGAACTTTGTAATTCTAGCTTGTTCTGGTACTGCAATCTAGAACAGAGGCTAAGATGCCAAATTCTAGAAGCCCTGGCAGTTATATTGCAAACAACTCAGGTGGTGCTTAAATAAATTATGGAAGTACTGCAAAGTGGTCTCAGATGCCTTGGTAATTAACTTCTTAAAGCAGCTCAAAAACACAATTAAAGGAATTTGAAAATGACCGCGCTGTTTTTCAGTACAAAAAGGTATGATTTAGGATTTTCAGGTTACACTGAAAAGTAGCATTTCCTAAAGGTATTGATACACTGGAAAGGAAACAAATAAGTTTTTCAAGTGTTATCTGTCCAAAGCTTCAATACCTTTGGTCCCAGGACAAATAATTAGAAAGTATCTTAACTCTTTATCTGGGAGTTTTGGAGAGGAGAAGGGTGATACCACTGTTTCCTTCAGAGGTGGCTGTATAAAGATGTCTTCTTTTAAAAGATTATGTTGTCCCTATAAATTTCTTGTATAGATGAAGCCTGACTACAACATAGATTTTTGATTGTAAAATTCATGGACTGAACATGCTCAAAGTGACAACAGTACATAGCCTGTATGTGCATATTTCTAATTGTATGTACCTTGGATTTGACAGCAATACTTTATACTTCTGATCATAACGGATGGTGTGATAACAGACCTGGATCAAACTCGAACTGCCATAGTTAATGCTTCAAAATTGCCCATGTCCATTATCATTGTTGGTGTTGGAGGAGCAGACTTCGATGCTATGGAGTTTCTTGATGGTGATGATGGAGTTCTTAGGTCCTCGACAGGAGAACCAGCTGTCAGAGACATTGTCCAGTTTGTGCCATTCAGGAAGTTCCAGAATGTAAGTAATCTTAATGATATGCTTAATAAACATTGTAGAGATATGCTGAGTTTGCTAGGATATCCTAGATATAGTCCTAAGCTTTTGTAGTGTCTTTAAGATGAACTCTGAGATAAACCTTTATACAAATGCTAAGAAAAAAACCGACAGAAGACTTCAACATCTGTAGATTTTCCATTAGGTGATCTGATTCATGTTTTCAAAGACTCTGTTTCTGATTCCAGCACTGTGTTTCTGACTAGTTGCTGCCGGGAAGTGACCTTTTTAAAACTCTCTCAGATGTGATTTAACAAATGGATGTGTTTTTCATTTGGGAGGAAGAACTTACTGTGATTTTGTTCTTATAGTAATTTTTCTTTTTTGCCTGTTTGTGAATGTGGATTAGTCTCAAATGCAGGGTTAAAATTCAAGGATAAATCAGAGAGGTCATTATCAGTAGAAACTGCATTTGGGCACAATAGTGGTGATAGTTTTCATTTTCACTAACTGAAAAAAAAAAAATGCGGAAAAAGAATGGAGTCCTGAAAATTTTGGATTTCTGTAAAGCCCAATAAAATACGTGTAGGCTAGCAGAGGGCTACTTTTAAATGTCATATTGTTGGAAAAAGCAGATTTCAATAAAAGCCACCAGAATTTCCTCAGGATGGGCAAGATAAGATCAATATTTTTATTTCCATCCTAATATGTTCTAATTTTGGTTTGTGCCTTAATATTAACCCTGTTAATACTCCTTGTACTTTCTTATTTTGTCTTTGTGTTTTTGTTTTTACTTTAGATATAAGTTCTTTGTTTAATCTCAGCAACTCAGGCAAACTGAAATGAGTAAGAGAGCAAAGTCAATACAGAATATGCTTACCAAATAATGGACTTGGAAGTAGATTAACTAGAGTCAATGTTCAGTATAAAATTATGTATTCAAGTGCTTCAAGTTCTAGATAAGGGAGTGTTTTGGGATTTTTTTTTTTTCCCATGGATACTTAGTCTTAGAGTAAAAACAGTATCTTCAGAAGAGCTACTCCATAGAAATAAAGTTACTGTGGGTGAAACTAGCTGCAAATGATTTACAGATGATCAGACAAGTCCCTGAAGGGGGTCATATTAAGCACACGGTGGGAGTATGTTCACATGGCTGAAGTCTGATGTCTGCACAGTGTATTTCATATGACAAAAGACATCTTCAGCCATGGCTGGCTTTTGTGCACCCAGCTCCTGTTACTTCAGTGGGACAAGCCACCTGATTCCTGGTACCAGCAGCGACAAGGTAAAGATGTCAGGGAAGCTTCTATCTATCACACAATGGCACTGTATAAAGTTCTCTGTAAAATGTCAGACTTCAAATTGGCCTAGTAGAGAAGGTGCCTATTACTTGTCTTAGGATCTCTGTTAACAGTTGGTGGAAACTGAAACTTGGTGTTCTTTTTTTATAAGTCTCCCAAAGAAGCTCTGGCGCAGTGTGTCCTGGCAGAAGTCCCCCAGCAAGTGGTGAACTACTTCAGCACCTACAAACTACAACCTCCTAAGAATCCTGCTGCCAAGTGAATGGGCTGAGCAGAGTTGCTGAGACTTGTGCTTGCTTTACTTGCTGTATCTACAGACTTTGGTTCTCAAGATACTTCTGTATACATGTATACACAGACCTCTGTATGGTAATGTCTGTTAGCTTTTGCCTGCAAATCACTTTGCCAAGTGTGCCTTTAAGGGCCAAAATTGTAATGGTGTTAATAGTTGATGTTGATTTGAGAATTAGCACTTACATGGATGCATTTTATTTTGAAAAGTAAAAGTAGAAAAAAGTGGTTGAATTAGCAGAGAGAAGGGGGAGAATGGCTGAAAGTGGAAGAGTTGCTTGCTTGATAAAAATGGCCAGTTCAGTTACTCCATTGTGGATCAGCACAGAGGACTGCAGTTTCTCAGTGATGATAAAACCAGTCTGAAATGGAAAAGAGGCTAACTCCCCACCAAGCAGATAAAAGTTTTCATGTGCTTCAACGAACCTGGAATATTTCAGACTTCTGTGCCTATTAAGCCACCATAACAAGATTTTTGTCACAAGAGTTTCATGATCAAACAAGTGCCAGAGAACATAAAGGCCCTTCTTGCACGTCAGCTTCAAATTTGCCACTCTAGTGCCTTTGGCCAATGCCTGGGGTTCAGGGCTGTCTGAACATGAGCCAAAGAAGTCATTAAAGTATATATTCTTTAATAGTATGCCTTCTCTTAAAGTACTGTGGGAATAACTAGAGTGAATCAAGGTAAACCTCTTGACATCTCAGAAGAAAGAAACTATTGTCCTTTAAGGCTGCATATTTTCAGGCAATGGCTGTTCTTGAAAATGCTACCTGTATTGATTTTTGTCATGTTTTCAATCATGCTTCTATTTCATGGGCCCATTAATGAAAAGTGCCTGCAAAACTCCCAATATTGCTTCTTTCCTCCCTTTAGAACACATAAAAGAGTCAAGTCTCTAAGCCCTAATCCTATATTCATACCACATTTCTCTAGGGCATCAATTTCTGGTTTATTCTCTTGGCTTGAGTTTTCACCATTTATCCCAAGTGTAAATCATGTGTTTGCTTACTGGACAGATGAGGCTTTCATGTCCCCCCAGTTGCATACTGCTTGCTGAGGATCTCTTGTCACCATATGTAATGTAAGTGGATGTAAAGGTCACATTTATCATTTCTGAAATGCCAATATTGAATGTTAATTTTGCAGTTTCACATTTGAAGTGGTTTAGAGTTAGATATCCAGCTGAACTCATTTGGCTGGTCTGGCTGTATTATGTAAGAACAGAGTGGACTAATGCTAAATTTAGCATACTTAGGCACTCGAGAGTGCACCAGGTCATAGTGTATGTGACTTTGTGTGTGACTTGGTCACTGGAGCTGCTTCTTGGGGTTTTTGTTTGGGTTTTTTTACATGTATAATCCTATCAAAAATCTGAATTCACATTAACATTGATGGATGAAAGATACCTAGATTGTTACACAAAATGTAACAAATGCTTTGTGCACAGACAGTATCAGTCAATCATGAATGGATATGTTATCTCCAGTCCTATTTTCCTTGCTGGAAGGGGGTCCGAAACAGTTTCAATAGTAGAATGCTTAGGAAGAGATTTTGTTTCATATTAAGTCAAGCTCTTTCTTTTTTTTTAATGTAATCCATGTATTTATGTAAAAATCTATAGTCATCTTTTTCTCAGTGTAGTGCAAATCTGTTACTACTTTATATATATAAATTAGAATGAAGTGTCATATCAGATACGCAACACAAAATATTAAGATCAAGGAAGTAGTTATGATAAACATAAATCGCCCTGCTGCAAATTGAAAGTGTATGATTTTGGAACAGTAAACTTTCACAGTTACCTGCTCCTTGTACAGAGATAACTGGATGCAATATTAATGCTTTGTCTAGATTAAATGAAGTGGATGAATACTACTGATAGGAGTACAGGATACTACTGAAGTTCTCTAAGCTGTCTGCCAAAAATGTCATGCCAATTCTGTTTTAATTTGCCATGGAAGTGCTTAAGCATTTAAGTTTGTTAGTAGGTATTATTGTGCTAAATATCTTACTACATGGAGAAGAAAACCTTTTGTCTGTATTCTATACATAAATTCTGAGTTTCTATAGTAGAGAATTCATTATCTCTTCTTAGAGAAGTGTTACCATGTTCCTCAAGCTTGGGGACTTAAATAGCATATCAATGACACCTAGTTCTCAATGTGCCTTTTTCTATTTAAAATACAAGTGTTTCAGACCTGACAGTGGCTAGAACCATTTTCCAGGTTTATCTTCTCTTAGAGGTGTACAGCTAATGCCTGTTGAAAACTTCCAGGGTAGGCTGAAGCAGTATTCTGAGTCAAGAAATGTAGCAGACTGTGAGTCAAAGGGGAGAGGACTTACTATGTTGTTTTGCCAATTTTTGTTTGTTTATTTTGATATGTAAAAAATGCCTTAATAGCTGGAGGATGACAAAGCAAAATATTGTCAAAAGTTTTGTGTAGTGAATGCACTCGTAGGTCGCTGGCACCACCTTGTGCTAACAGTGATGTATAGCAGTCTTTGCCAAGGATGCTTTTTGCCGTTTATTGGTCGTAATATATACATATGTACAGCAGAGAGCTAACTTGTAACCAGGATTTTTTACTTTTCTATGTATTTCAGTTCTGATGAAGTTAACTGATTTACAATGCCTATGCATTAAAATGATCATTTCAGTATACTGTTCTTCTGTTGTGCTTTTGTATCCAGCATTTTCTGTGTAATGCTAAATGCTGCTTTTGCAGTTCCTGTGGTGAGTATTCCACAGATTACAAGTATTATCAGTGAGAGGAAAAATGCCTTTTCACTCAGTGGTTATGACTGTGTGGTATATATTTCATAAAGCATCTTGTACTGGCTTTTAGCTACGAGATATTCTGAAACTGGACAGTTTTAGCTCTGACTGTTTCTTGCTATATTAGAGTTCTCCCATGAATGCTATTTCATACAATTATTAACAGGTTTTCCGTACCATTTTTCAGAAAAGTGTTCTCATTTTAATTAAGGAGGTGTGGAGATTTGTTTATTTTTAGTTTTAAAATATATTATCCTATTCCACCCTTCAATTTCTTTGCATTCCAGTGTAGTCAGGTCTGAAATACTTTATTGGGAAACAGCAGAGACACAGTATTTCAGTGGAGTGTGATGCCATACAGAGCCTGACTGAGCTTTGATACTGTTGAAAACTTCCAGGGTAGGCTGAAGCAGTATTCTGAGTCAAGAAATGTAGCATACATACTAAAGTATGTGCACATATCATTTGGGTTCTCTACCAGTCAAGAATCTACAGTGTAGGATTAGTTCCTGAAAGGATCTGTTACATCTTACGTCTTGACCTTTCTTGTGTCTCACCTAGTAGAAAATGCTACAATAGCTGTGACTTAGATTAGTGGAGCCTTCTTGCCCCTGCCCATCCCTAAAAATGGAGGAATTCTGGGAATGGGAAAAATACTCCCAACAACAGAAAAATGGAATGTCGGAGAAAACCAGATGGATGTTACTTCTGTGTGGCCATGACGTTCTGCAAACACCCATGCTTCCCCTCTTTTGTTTTGGGTCTAAGGAACTCCAGAGCTGTGCATAACTTAGTAACCTTGCAGACAGAACTGTCAAGCTTTCCTGCAATCCTGGGCTGTTACAAACTGTAGCACAGCACTTGCTGCAGTGTCAGCCCTTACTTTGTGATTTGTGTCAGTGTGTGATTGATTAACTTAAATATGCCCACAGAGAAAATGTTTGAAGCTACCTGGTAGCATTTGTGTAGGCAGAAGGGGATCAGTTCATTTGCAATGACAGCGAGTGTAACTCATTAATGTAAAAATGTTAAAATACGGAGAGTTATGTTTTTTCTTCCTTCCATAATGTTTTGACAACTCTCTCTCAAAAAAAAAGATGTGGAAACTATATATTGTAATGAATTCATACATCATTATTATTCATAGAAGGCCTCATTTGTGAAACAGTTCTACAATATTTCTGATTTTGAGATTTCATTGAGACATTCCTGGATGTGCAATAGATGAATAATTCTTTATGATGCAACTTAAAATGTTCTCCCTATGTTCTGATGTCCTTTTTTTCTTTCAAATCAAATAACAAGTAACATAAAAATAAAGATGGTTCTTTCCATGTAGCAATTGAACCTTTAACTCAGTGCTAATGCAACAGAACTTACTTTTTGAAAGAGATTTGGGTTTTGATCATGTCAGAGAATGTCTGGAATATGCAACATACGGAATTCAGTCATCCAGCTTTTTCTCAGGCAAAGTTCCCACTGATTCTGGTTGGGCTGCCAGCTTTGCCTGTGATTAGAGAAGTTGAAAGGCTCTGAAGTACAGGCCTACAGGATGCATAGCCTGCAAAGTGAATGTTAAATTTTGGCATGGTCAGCTGAGGAGCTGTGAAGCCTGCCCTTATGATTTCTTGGCTCTGTCTCCTCATAATGTTTTTTGTTTGCAAAACTGTTCATCCAGTGGAGTCTGAAAGGATGTAGGGAGAGAGAGGAGATGCAGACCCATGGAATAAAGTAATTGTGAATTAAGCTTAAAACATAGCTTCAACCTTTTGTTTAATATTTCATCCCTTTCTGTGATGAGTTGATGCAGAAGATTGACAGTGTGGGAGCTCCTTGTCAGGATGCATCCCTCTTAGCTGTGGCACTCATAAAGGATTTACTGTAGTTAACACATACAATGTAGCTCAGCCCTGGAAGACATGGAGTTCACCTTGCTCCATCAGTAAAGGTCTGTGATGTCAGTGAACAGTTGGAGTATTGGTTGACACTATGCACCACAGGGCCAGAAAGTATAAATCCTGCTTTTTGTAGAATAGCCTTTATTTTTGCAGTGGCTGTGTTAGATACCAAGATTCTTCAGACGGTTAGCCAGAATCAAGTGCTTACTCTTCAGAGAGCATTATAAATGCCTAACCCCTTGAGAAGATCAAGCATGTAAATCAGCAGCCCAAAGTCAAAGGTCATCTCTGTGGGCTGGTGTGGACAAAGTAAGTCTTTCCCATGTTTATTCACCAGAGTCAAAGACAACTGGAGCAGATGTTTATGCTCTGAGAGACTGGCAATAATTCTGCAATCGGCTTCCCTCTTGTTGATTTTGTGATTTTATTTTTTGACAACGGTTTTGTTATGCAGCCCTGTGTCCCAAGCTAAAACATCCCAACATGACACTACAGATGTCTGCTCTGAGTCATGCTGGTCACAAACCCAGGTCACTGAGTAGAAGTATAAGAGGAGGAGACAAAAGGATAGAGAGAAACATAAGGAACCTCAGCAACAGTAGGGCAGTAGCAAGGAAAAGGGTAACTATGGGAAAACAGAGGAGAAACCAGAAAAGAATATATACAAAAATGAAGAGCAAACTGAGTAACAAGGACAGCAATAAGAAACCAAGGATAAACAGGAGAGGGAAGAAAAGAAGCAGGAACAGGGCAGAGTAAGAGAAAAAGGAGAGCATGGATGAAACAAGAAAGAAGGGGTCCTGAAATACAACCTGAGCTTTAATTCCTAGTACACCAGAAGTTCTCTCTTCAGGCTCAAGGTTAAATATATGAATAATTTGTCCCATTGTGCCAGTAGTGGAGGGAAAGAAGAGGAGCTGGGGTAGATTTTTCTCATGAGTACTCTCTACTTTTATCTTCTGTGCCCAAAAGCAAAGTCACGTGAGCTCTCTGAATTCCGCAAGACAATAGGTAGGGCCACAGCCCAAAGCACCATCTATTTTTGTTTCTCTTTAATTTCAACTTTAAGGATCTCTCCTTCTCCTGCTCTGGGAGATGGTGACATACTAATGATCAGAGACTCCTTACTGGTTGCTCTCTGCATAACTGCAGGCTGAGTATCTGCCTGTGGCTCCTCCTTTTGAGCAGGGGGTGCAGAGGAGGTTGCTGGCTCCATGGGCTCCTTTTTCTCTTCTGTAGGCTTAGTCTCTGTTTCAGCTGGAGTTTCCTAGAAACAAGAAGTTTAATGTTTTCTAATATTGCAGAGGAAACTCAGGCAGTAGTTCTATTCGGTATGTGCCGTGGAAAGGCACAGCATGGCAACTATGATTAATGGTATACAACATATGTAAATTTCTATTGAGATGCTGAAAATCAATTTCTAAATGAAAAATGCCATTTCAGAATCAGAATGTCAGTGTAAAACCTAGGAAAAGCTTGTGGATAATGATAGTATCAGCTTCTTACTAATATATCAGGATGTAAGAGGACTGTTTTGGGACACAGAACCCTTCCTTAGGTCTTGCCTTCCTTTATGTACTTACTAGGGGAGAAAGAAAGTGTTAGGTAAATCTTGTCATACTGCCCACAACCCCAATTACTTGGCTAAATCTATTTGCTGGTAAGTTCACAAATATGCATTAAATTGGGCAGTGTTTCTGCTCCAATCACAGTGTTGTAGTCATTTGTGTAAGCAGAGTTCTTTATTTGACTTAAATAAGACCACAGCCAGTTCAGCTGTAAAGAAAAGAATTCTACCATCTTTGAGTAAATATGTAGACCAGAGTAGGTTCTTACTAACATTTCTCAGAATGGAGTATAATGTGGGAATTATTTTTCATCAGTTAAAATAACAATTTTCTCATAAGTGCAATATATTAGAGATTTAATCAGTTTTAGCTGTGTGGGCTACACTTTAAATTTTGTCTTTGGGATTTGTAACAACCAGATATCTGACATTGAATTGGAAGGTTCACTGTGTGCCTGAGTCAGCTGGATCAGATTACTGTGTTAGGATATTTCTATATTTACTGTTGTTTATATAAAGTTAGAAAATCAGATGCCCTCAGGACCTTTGTAAAGTCTATTTTAGCCTTGCTTTCTTTGAGGATTTTGTTTGCTTTCTTTTTTCCTTGCTTTTGTTTTCTCTGCTCTGCATAGAGCCCAGGTTCAGAAAGATTTGAGCCAAATTTTAGAATCAGTGTATACATAGCTTAGGTAGAGTGGTTATATCTCAGCTACTGGGATTTTTTGATGTGGATTGCAGTAAGGCTAAATTTTCATCTAGTCTATTTGCTGAAGCCATCTCAGTATCTTTCAGCATCTGGATGATTGTACTCTGTTTTCTATGGCTTTACCTGAGTGTCTTGTTGTCTCTTCAGCTGCAGCAGTTTAGCTAGACCTTCTCTTCCCCTTCCTCCAAGCATTGCTCTAAACAATTTTGGAGTTTCTGGTTTCGGCCCAAAGAGACTGGCCAGGCCCCGTGGTTGTTGCACTGTTGGTCCTGGAGGAGGTTTCCCCTTCTGCTTCAGCAGCACCCTGGAGACAGAAGGGAATGAGAGCACAGCAGTGCTGTGAAACTGATCAAGTTCCTGCAAAACTGAAGTGCCACATTCATACATGAAAATCTGGCAACTTTTACTGTCATTTTTTGTTATTATCAGGCCCAGTGGAAAGAGCAAAACTGGAAATGGTAAGGGTTTTATGCTAGACTCTGATAAGACTTGGAGGCAACTCTTCAAATTTGGAGTTGCTTACTTATATCCTGGACAATACACAAGTGCTGGCTCAAATTAAGGTGTCATAAAGCAAATGTGAGTTTTATGAGTTAAGAAGTGTGGAGAGTGGTGAATGCTCTGTACCTGAGGTGGCAGTCTCTTTCCTGGTCTTCTGGATGCAAATTCTGAGAGCATTTAGTGCTCCATTGGAAGTCTGGCTGACACTCTTGGAAGTACTGGTCTACCAAACTAACTTAGAGCATGTCTCATCTGTCATAGGTCAGGTTAGACAGTGGTACTTATTTTTGGTCTGCTTCTGTAGAAGATGCTCTGAAGATTTAAACATTACTGCCAATCATATGCAGACATATGCAGAATAGATTTTCACACCGTTCTGTAGCTGTACTGATTTTCAGCCATAATGACAAGAAGTGAGAATGAGCAATGAGGGTAAAGATTATATGACAGTTCCAAGATAGATGGGACTAGTGAACTGCAGAGGATTCCCATCCTTTCCATTTCTATTAGTTCACTTTATAGTTTTCAAGGCAACTTTTCTGTCCTTGCAAAAGCCCTGACTTAAGGCTCATTGTGAACAAGAACTATACAGTCTGAAGTGCAGTAAATCCCACAATACTGTAATTTTGTCCAGCATCTCGTAGTATGGGAATTTCAAAGTGATGGTTCTACTCTTTTTTTTTTCAGTTTTATTGTCATGAATTTAAAAAGTGCACTTCAGCAATTTGCATGGGCTTCTTATGTAAAGACCATACAGTGGGTATCAGGCAGGTGATAATAGAACAAATTTCTAGCTTCAATAAATCCTTTGAGTTAATTTCAAAAGGTTATTTAAAGATGCCAGATGGCCACAGCAACCTCTAATGTAACCTTCCAGGGCAGAGCAACTAGTAACTTCATTCTAAAAGTGGACATAACTTCGATCTTTATCAAAACAGTCCACAAATTTCCTCTCGGTGCCTAGTTTTGGCAGAATTAGTGGATGCCTAGACACGTGAGCAAAATACATGGCTGGACAGGTACTGCATATATTTAAAATTTAACAGGATATCATGCATCTCATCTGATAACTAGAGAGGGCTTTGAACTCAGATGGGAGTGCAGATACAAAAGATGGATGATTAAGCTCCTGCAGTTGAGAAAGGCTACCAGTAGGAAGCAGAATTTAAGAGCTTGGCAGAATGTGATTAGGGTGGGCAAGACAGCAGAAGACGTAGTGTGGGACAGAGAGACAGGAATAACAGGTAGTGGTTGTACTACTGTTTAGATAGAAGCTGGAGAAACAGCAGGAAAGATAAATGCCGGGAACCATCAGTCAATGGATTTGTTCTGCTTTTCTACCTGTTGATGCTAATTTTGAAAACTGGGCAATCAGCCCATTCTGTGCCTTGGTTCCTCATTCCTCAGGGGCAACATGATCCTCAAGATGCTGTGGTTTGACAAACGGCTGTGCAACATGCTGAATGCAGCCGTCTGCTAGCACTTCCACTAAACAAAATGTCACTCCCTTGCTATGTTTAGTCTACTCTGGTGGAATTTCAAGTCTGGGACCAACCTTCCAACCTTTGATAGCAATGCCAGGCAACAGCTGAGAACAACAGGAGTGCTGAAATATACTAATGATGGCAAACTATTTCAAGTATTGGGGCCTTTTACAAGGTAGCAATGTACTTATTTTGTCATAATTTTACGGCAAAATCTGACAATACTTTGCCCTTTCAAAGCTGGGGAAACAGTGATCCTAGTAAGCTACAGCCAAAGGTGAAAGCACTTTGGGTTTGAAATCCCATTTTGGAATGCTTTTGAACAAAATGCACAGCTCTCTAATCTGTGTACTTCCATCCTGTTAGGCCTTTAAATCCCTTCCTAACTATTGCTTAAGGTTTTGGAAATGTATCCAGCTCTGTGGGTGCATTGAAGCATATCTCTGTAGCATTGATTGCAAGGGTTTGGTTGCATCTTTGAAAACCTACTCCTTAATTGACAGCTGTCCTGCAGTTTCTTTCTTGACTATGTAGGGAGTCCTGATATATATTCTTACCTCATATTTGTTTTGTCAAATACAATGCAGAAGGCAACTGCATTCAGGACTTTGTTCTACTTACCACATTTCCACAACCCTTGGGGTTCCTGCCAAGGCCATGCTTTCCTGTAGAAACTACCAGACAAGTCTGATCTCTAAACACAAATGTGTTTACCTCTGTTGTTCTTGCAAGAATGGAATGCAAATCTGTCTAGAAGTCACAGCTGTCCATTCTGCAGCTAAATGATATGATTTAAAAACTGTTACATACTTTGCTTTCTTCATGAGAAGTTTTTCTGAGTCAGGATAGTGCACCAAGATTTCATTGAGTGTTTTCTTGTCCAGAATGAAAAGGTTGGCAAAACCATGAGCCACCACGTTGGCAGTCCTTCGATTTCCTCCACCTGCAGCTAATAGGCTGGAATAAAAATCAGCATCATCAGTCACAATGTTACTTGCCCTAGTGAGGAATCTCTTTGCTCCTGGTTCTCCATTAAAGTAATTGTAAAGCTCCCTTACATACCCGATTGTTCTAGCTGATGTTCTGTAAAGGCCCTGTATGGTTGGGATTAGAAATGTCTTCTTGCCTCAGCAAGGCAAAATGCCACTACTGGTCAGGTATACGTAGATGGTAAGGACTGTGAAAAGTTTTGCTAGACAGAGACATTTCTGCCAAGAGACACCCACAGCAAGGATTGCACTTGTTTTAATCCTCATGTGAACTCGGCATTTCCTCAATTTTGTTGTTGAAAATTATTTACAGCTGAAGCAGAGCAGCACAAGTCCGTTATTACTGAATGAATTATTTACAATTAATGAATAATTCTCCAAGAATTTTAATTGTCCTGTGTGAATAACTTCTGTGAGACTCTGGTTTTCAGTTTTCTCACATACTGCATCTCATGTTTGAATGTTGGCAAATTGAATGATATGGATTAGGGAGGTCTTTCAGGCTGACAGTTACAAATGTGTCTGTCAGAAAGAGAAGGCTATTTTGATTTGAAAGTAAGGAATTAGGCCAGTTTAGCTAGCAGCAGTTGGCCATAGGAAGGTTATCGACAAAAAAATGAGATGTACAAATAAATTGTTCATCTTGCATTGAATGAAGAGATTTTACTTCTCAGCTGTGGTGATAAACAAGAGAATTTTCATTTTGTTCTTAGTACTAAAATTGCTTTATCACTGTATACAAGATCTACCCTAAAATTTGTCCCTTAAAGTTTTCCCAGTGAATTAATATTTTTAGAGAACCTTTAGTATTATCTAAATATAAATGTTATTAATAAAGGATAGTCTAGACCCCATAAAACATGAATAGATATATCTAGAATATTGAGGATTTATAAATATTTGTTTTAATAGTAAGTATATTTATAGAACATAAATAGTGGGTCATGTAGATAATATATTTAATTTGTAAAGGATTGTATGAGACCTCTGCAACTGTGTGTGCAAGGCTGTTTTTACCCGCACACAAAGCATGTTTCTCAGCAACCCAAGACAGCAATCACTATATGAACTGAAGCTGAAAATGCAGTTTATTGTCTTCTTTTAAGCAATTTTGCACAATTTCTCAGAATAAAACTATTTGCACAATAAGTAAAGCTGTGAAAGAGAATTGCAAACAGCTATTGAGCTCTGATGAATCACTTCTCAACAAGTCATTGAACAATAATTTTTAGGCTTTCCTAGTAGAAAGCTCATTTTATTGAGGCGGACGAAGACTAAAGAGATGAGCTTTTTCATTATGGTCATGATGTGAGGTGAATTTTACAGGTAAGGCAGTCCTTGCTCAAACAGAATCATCTTTGACTAAGGACAGTGTTATGGACTTCAGCATTGAATCTGTTTTGGTTAGTGTGTGAAGAGTTATATGACAGACCAAATTTTCTAAAATAGCTATATTTACCTCACAGTGGTTCTTGGTAGTTGTAATAATGATATTAATAGAGAAATTTGCTTTGTCTACCTAACATTTTTTGCTCCAGTTGTTAGCCTGAAACGCTGTAATATTAGTATGAGTTGATCGCTTTTGAATTCTTACGCTTGCAAATTAAATTTCAAGCTATAAAGTTGTCAAAGTGATGACTCAGCTTATCTATTTTCTTTTTATAGCTGATCTCTGTAGGAAGCTGCTGTTCATTGAAATTAGGAAACAGATCAGGGAATGGCATGTGTTATCAGCTGAACGTGCAGGATTGTGGCAGCTCAGCTTGGCACCTATGTGCATGTGAAGAGAACTGGTAAGTCAGAAAGGGGAAATAGGTCTGGATCTTGCTTCTGAGCAGGATGTCAAACTCCAGAAGGGCAGAGCTCATTGAAAAGCAGCAGCTGCCACAGAATCCTGGACCAAAGTAATATAAAATGTAATCTTTCACGAAAATAAATATTCCCTGTGGTTTTGATTTTTTTTAATGAAGTTTAAAATTACAAAACAGCTGAAAGCTAAAGCTGAATTCAAACATTTGGAGATCTTCCTGTCAAAAAAACTGCATAGAATGGAGAAATGTTTTAGTTTTTCCAGAATTGCCATATTCTGGTAGGAAATAGCTCTAGTGAAATACCAGTAAATGTATGAATGAGGACATCTGGCTTAAAGTGTAACTTTCTCTGGGCTAATGAAGGGTTGTTATAGCTGAATTTCTCTCTTTCTCAATTGTCTGTGCTGACGAGCTCTCATTAAGGCAACAATCTGTTTGCTTCTGATTCTGAGATTATTTTGCTTCCCCAAACTGATAGTAGCAATGAGGGTAGGATGTTAATTGGAACTCTTATTATTTAATCTCTTTCTGTAATAATTTTCGAGGATGAGACTGGCAAAGGATGTGTTTGATCATTAGTCTTGCATTGGCCTTCTAGTATAATTCAGGGAAGTTTTTGGAAGTAAGCAGTTTTTATTTCCTTCAATTCCTTTGCCCCTGGAGACTTCTAAAGCACCATTTACATGCATTTTGAACAGAGTGAGATTAAATAGCAAGTGATGTATAAATCACATACCTAAACCACTCAGAAGGAAGCTGACATATTTCTCTAAACAAATCTTGAATTGGAAATCAGCCTGGTATCAGGTGATAATGACACTATGAATAGTGAGGGGAAAACTTGGATATCCTAAATGAAGTAGCATTTCATCCGTTAAAGAATATTTTTTCCATTTGATTCTGATATTCTGTAATCAGAAGACCTTGACAAAACTTACATATAAAGTCACTATACAAACTCATTATTTTCTAGCACTTTGCCACGAGGAACCACATATCCCTACCAATACACTTAGTGCTTCGTGTCTTTGCGTTTCCTCAATTTTGGGGATGCCTGCCAGTTGCTGTGTTTTTATCCCTCCTGTTTATCCACTGCCTGACATTTTATATGCAAATTACATCTGTCTGAATGAGTTTTCTGCTGCAGTAGGTCAGTAATGAATAAAACAAGACTAAAAGTGTAGTGTTAGAGCTTTGCTGAGGGCTTTGCTGGCCATGTTGGCAATTATGTAAAGAGTAACATGTACTAGGAAATGAATCTTTAAAGGTCGTTGTGTAGTTCTCACATGGAAACAAGTACTCACCTTTATTAGATCAAAAGTATGAAAATCCCATCCTTGTTTTAAACCAAATCATTATCATTTCTCAGTTTAAAAAATAAAGTTCCCACTCCAACTATCAGACTAATAAATAATTTAAATCTATGTACCTGTTACATATTGGAGCTGCTTTAGCTTTTATCTTTCAGTCTTTACTGACAAGTTCATTCTCAGCTTTCCACATAACTTACAATACAGCATTTTGTTTTGCAGCTTTGCTCAGGTATTACATTGTCACACAGAGAAATATCTTTCAAATAACCTTCTCTCTGATATAACTTCACTTCCCCACTCAATGAAAAAGTTCTGTATCTATAGGATATATCAGGTGTTTTCCACTCAAGGTCTCAGCAAGTTCTGTACACACATGACTGGTAAACAGGAATGTTTCCTCTACTTCAAAGGGAGACACAAGCAGAGGATAAATGTAAACCTGGCACAGGGCTGATTACCACTTTTCAAAAGGCAGATTAAAGCTACCAGCAAGAGGATTATCAATAACAGGAAGGCAGCTGGAAGAAACCAGGGATCCACTTTATCACATGCAGCAGCACATCTATTTTATTAATTTTCCTCAGGCCAACCTCAGCAGGGGGTGCAGTGCCTGAAAACCAGCACTTGATTGGCTACTTGGGGAACATAGCACAGAGGAGTTAATGGATTTTGCATGGCAAACATGTGGAGAATATAAAATTCATTTGTAGCCACCAGAGAAAAATTTTCTCCTCCGGATAAACTCAGACACAAAAATCTGGTCTATCAGCCTTATTCTTGTTTTGTATGCTCTTAAACGAATACTTTTACAAATGGGGATGCCTCATTTACAGCACTTTAATCTCTACTTCAGCTCCTAAATGAACCATTTTATTTGGTATTTTAGATTTTTAAATCTATTTTATTGGAAATTAATTTTCATCTTTGCCACCTGCTGTTTAAGGGCACCTAGTCTCACTATACAGGCAATAAAATGCATTTGGCCCTGCTGTAATGCAGACTGCAGAGCAGAGAGATGTGTAAGGTACATGGTGGAGAAGAAATTTGTCTATATATCCCTGTGTACACAGTGGCCAAAACCCTGGTCTCAGATCTTGCCATATTAATTGCTGATGCTTCTCTTCGATTTGCCTTGCTTGCCTGCATCTCTTTGCTCAGTGTCCTCTTAGGTGATCCTACCCACTTTCTAGCCTCTCCATGGTAGCTGTCATGCTTGTCATAGAGAACTTAAACAACCATTGAAAATTTGACCAGTTCTAAAGAAAGTATTAAAAATAGTGATGGACCTACCTGATCTCTCCAAATACAGCTCCTGCTCTTAGTGTAACCAGGACTTTTGTACCATCAGGGCCTCCAAGGACTTGAACTTCACCCTGTTTGATGATGTACATCTCTCTGCCAATCTCTCCCTGGGCACACAAATACATAAAGAATTCGTGTTTTACCAGTGGTTTTTTTTTGTTAAGATAATCTGACAAACTCTTATTTAAATAATGTTCCACTCTCTCATAAACAGAGGGTTTACCAGTATTATAAGGCAAAGCAGCAATTTTGTTTTAAATGTGAAAAGGCAGCAGCAACAAAGCCAGGACTGAAAATGTAGTGTACTCCTTCACTTGTTCCTCCAAGCCTGCATGCAGCACCTCCTCAGAAAAGTAGGGTGAGGCCAGCATACATCCAATGGGCAAGTGGTTCCAGCTGGGTTTTGTTCACTACTACCTGTTACATCATCAAGAGAATTACTATGGTTCTTGGTCACATAGCAGATGTGTACAAGTGAGAGGCCTTTTGGCTCTAAATCAAGCTGCAATAAATTGGTACTTCAATTTCTCTTAATCCATTCTTGTTAAGAACTAATGTTTGCATCTGACTGCAGTATCAAAACATTGGATCTGTAGCAAAACACTGGATCTGTTTCTCTCCTATATCTTCTCTTGCATCAGAGTCCCAGCTGCAGTCTAAGATCCTTTCATGCTGTGCATTGTATAAGCATACACACCAAACTACTCTCCTACCCTTCCTAGCCAACAGCAAATCTGAGATTGGTCTTTGAAGGGACACACTTAATGCTTCCATGTATTCATGAAAGTTTAACTTCCTACACTGTGGAGTCAGTGCAACTAGCTCAGCATTTAGGAGGATTGTATGCTTAACTCTTGGAGGGAGAAGGACCTTAGTGAACATGCTGGACCAGGACTGCTAAAGACAAGTTAAAGGGCTCTGATGGTCAGTTCTGGATGTGCTGTGAACTGTGGGTCACTTGCCAGAACAGTAACAGTACTGATGCTTTGTCCCCCTAATGTTTTAATTGCGCCCTACACTGCCTATGAGTATGTTTACATGCCTGAAAAGAGACTTGTGCTCTCTTGTTCAGAAGCTGAGCTATCTACCTGTGAGCCATCTATCTGGCCATGTTGAGCCAAAATGCTAAGAGAAGACAGACATCTTTGCTTAGGGACAGTGTGACAGTATTCAGCTGGAGGTCTGGAGATGGCTCAGAGCTGTGAGTGAACATCGAGCAGATCCTGCTGTAAGAAGTGGTATGGGATGCAGTTTGTTTTCTACGTTCTTGGATAATTCTGTTTAAGAGTTTCTGAACACACAAATGAAACAGGCAAAGCATCATAGAGTGAGATCTTTAGGCTAGATTTGTACCTGTATATGTATAAAAACTTTAAGTTTCTCCATTTTGAATACTAAAATGTCATGATGCACCATTAGATAAGCAATATTTACATTAAATACTTTCCTGTATTACTATAATGTCATGTTTGATAATGTAAGTAACAAAATCCATATTGTCCTGTTCTAGGTTGAAATTTGAGAGCTCATTTGTTGTTATTCCACAGAGTACCTTAATTACTTTTATGCTGTCTAATTCAGTCAGGATTAATTTTATTTAAAGGACATTGTTGACTGATATCTGAACTCTTTTTCTAAAATGCATACTATAATTATTATTTGAACAAGACAAGAATGCTCACCTTTTTGCAGACAAAATCACCAGGTAAATACACAATGGATTTCAACCTTAGCAGCATGTCATATATCATCTGGGTATCACACCCCTGTTAAAATAGATAGAATTGATTACTCTGTCAATTCAGTAGTAAAAGTGACAATTAGTGTTCACACTGGCATCAAAACCCAAAAATACAGTAATGACCCAGGGATTCACAAGTGGAATGCAAACTCAAAACATCATAAAGATCAGCTATTAGAGCTGAGAAAAGACTGAGAGAGTTCTTATTTCAAATATTTATAAAGCTCTCTATGGTTAAACATCTTTTCATTTTTTTACAAAATGAGCTTCTGTACATCCAAATTTGCTGTGGAAGCTCAATTAGTGCTACATTCAGAGCTTTATGGATCTTTTGGGGGTGGTGGGTTTTTTTTAACTGATCCAGGGACAGAGAATAGATCATGTCAAATGTTGATATGAATCTATGAATTCAGTGTCTTCAGCAAGTGTGGGTAAACTGTACAGCTGTATAATATTTATACAGATATAATGTGATTTTTTGCAAATGTCCTGACAAGCAAATTTGCTGTATGTCAAGACTACTACTAAAAATGTAGGGTCTCCTTGGTTCTGTCTCAGGACTCCAATTCTGATTCAATCCACTTAAACTCTATTTCTGGAAAACTACCATGATAAGTAAAAAGAAAGCTCCTTTGCCCAAAAACTTGATAAAATGCAGCATTCACTGCATCAAAGCTACACTGACAGAACACATAGCATGGGTGATCTTTCAGACAGACCTGGGCAGCATACAGCAAGGGGGACTGTGTTAAAAATTAGATTATTCTATGTCTGACTCTTGAGATTGGTTATACTCTGAACTCACAGTCTGACCATACCATCAGCTTTAGTATGTCATCATAACAGGACTATGTCTTTATCTCATTTGCTTTTGAAAAATATCTCTGCCTTGACACAAGAAAAATCAAGTGCAGGCACTTGACTTTGTTCTGACGTGTCTCCATTATCTACGCCATTTCTTAGACTTATTTTGCCTTTTGCATTAACAAACATGTTCTTAAGTGTTGCAAGATGCACAAAACAAGGTTTCTCCTCTCAGGAATGCTGCATTCTGCATTCTCCCATAAAGCTACTTGCTTTGAATAAGTCGACTTTATTGACAATGGCAAAGTTCACATCAATTGCGACGGCTAATTGCATTTTGGTTGGCATCTGCTCCAGTAATTCTGATTCATCTGTAAAACAATTTTTAAAAAAAGGAACAAAAGAAAGAATGAAAGAATGTCCATAAAAATGAGCATTGCACAAAAAAATAACTTATCAGAGCTATTCTAATGTTTAGGAGTTCAAATAAGGAAGCTGCTATTATGCTTTTACTAAGATGTTTAATTGACATAACTTGTGTGTACAGAACAAAATAGTAATGAATAAAATTTGTGAAGTAGTAAATGTCATGTTGTTTCGGAGGGTTTTTTTCTTTTCCAAAGTAAGTTGAGTAGCCTCCTTTCGCTTCCCACATTCAATTTGGAAAAGGAGAAATGTGAATTTCACCCTATATCTCTATCTATACTACTCTCACTTGGTCATGCTAAGTAACTGGAATTGGAGATCCTTACCCAGCATTCCCTGGGAGTCCCATGTATATTCATACCAAAGTCGAACACGATTTTGGACCGATTTTGGAATAGAATTAGTGTTCATGTAAGAGACAGTGTTGTCCACACAGGAACGGTAGTAGTTCTGTCCTGCTGTAGCTGCTCCAATTACATCTCTCATCTGCAAACATCAGTTGTTGTTATTACACATTTCAGAAAAAATAGTCTTGCTTTTAATATCTTGTCAACAACATACAAAAATAATAAAGCACTTGTCTGTGAAATCATTGGATAATTATATGTTCAGCTGCATGTTTTGAGTAGGTGCTTCATCTGCTTTTTGAGAAGCGTTACAGATTTAATCTGATTGTGTTGGAAAGAATATAATTATGATTTTTAGAGGAATCATTTTTGGGTTTTACCTTATTCTTCTCTCTCACATTTCTGCACATGATGAAAATGATACATAATGCTTTTCTTAAAAATCCATAATAAAGCTACTCCGCATTTAGCATGCAATGCAGGTCAGAAGGGAAGCAAACTAGGCTGAATTTTTCTAATAACATCATCTAAAACCACTAGAACTAAGATCATGTCACAGCTTAAATAGTTAAGAGATACATCCTTAGCACTGTGAGCTGAAAGGTGAACTGAAAGCTTTTAGTGCAGGAACATCATTTAATATTCCAACACAATAGTAGTTCATTTTTTAGCAAGCGGATGAGTTAATGTTCATCGATATTCCTTCTTCAAAAGCAGAACTATTCAGATGTGTTGTGTGAAATGGCATCACATGGCAGTTGCCAAGGATTAGTGTGCCATGGGCTGTTTTGCTCTTTATTACAGAGATGAAATTGATTGCAATAGGAATAACAATTTTTAGGCATGTGTGCTAAACCAGGAATAACTCAGTAATTTTAAGAGCTCTTTGTAAACAAGAGTTATAACAAACTGCAATGAAGCAGTTTGTATGTTAAGATTAAAGGTTTGAGTCTGCAAAGGACTACACTGGTTCCAAAACCTAGTTGGCAGAATCTTCTTGAGGAATGAGGCTTTCATTGACAGTTACAACAATTTAGGAAAAAATATAAATATGCAGACTCTGAAGTTTAATCCAATATACTTGAATTCAATAATTTTCCAGAAGAAATATTTTATATGAACTGCTTTATTTTATTTTGGCTAATTTCTTTTTGTGGATGAATTTTAAATCCTATAGTCAAGAGTCTGTTTCTTGATGGTTATCTTTTCATGTGCTTTTAAAAAGCAAGAGGCATGTACAATTTTTAAGTGTTTGAACTTTCTAAATGCTGTATTCAAAATAAAATTAAATGTAAATTTTAATTTTTTCCCCCCAATAATACTTCTTTCAATAACATGCATGTACAAATCAAAATGTCTGGAATGATTTCTACAGGAATCCAATAAGACATAGTGTCACATAGGGACCACAGCATTTACTTTTCTATAGGCAAGGTATTTTAAAACCTATGGATCTAAAGCTCAAGTTTAATAGTTGCAAGTGAGAAATATTTAATATATATTCTTTTGGAAATATAATGGATTTACTGTGCTATGGACATTTTTCACCGTCCTGCCAAATGAGAGCCAAAAGAAACAGAAACCAGTTAATTTTCAGGTTAACAAATATATTGTAATTTGTAGAAAAGACCAGAATTGTAGTTTGACAAAAATCATGGTGTTTCCATTAGCAGTATGCTATTGGCAGTATTCCTGACCATGACTTATTCAATAATTTGTACATATTAGTATCATACCTACAATTATAATTTTTATATCAGATTTAACAGTATAATGTGAATGTCAAGGAACTGTCTCCTTGACTGTGATGAAGAAAAAAAGGAATTATACATAGTTTCAAGAATCATCTGTCTTGCAGAGTCTTGGCTTTAAATCAGCTTGTGTGCAAAAGAGCTGCAAAACTGGGAACTGAGTACACACGTACTTGTCAGAAGTATGAGTAACATTAAATTAGAGCGACATTCAGGTGGAAGTTAAACCTTTTCCCAGGACTAAAATCCATTAAACAATATTTTATCATTACATTACAGTAATTTCAATGTAACTTGTTACTGATTTTTTTTTTTAATGTACCTGACCAATTAAGCTGGAGAAGACAAAGACACCCATGAAATAGTTCAGCAGCTGAAAAACTATCTCAAACAGAGTTTGTGGTTCTGGAAGGCCACCAATGGTGATTAAACTACGTACTGCCCAGTAGTAACACCTCAGATACCTGTGGATACAGACAGCATTTTTGTTAGTAACTGTTGGTACTTATATGGCTGAAGTTAAGCATCTATTCACCTGAGTTGGGCCTTTCAAGGATTCTTTTCCATCCTAAAGTCCTTCAGCATTTTTGTAAAGGGTTATGAATTTATCAATGATACAGTTACATAAATCATGTTGAGCTGAATGTTCTCACTGACAGCAAAATAAGAATTTATGGGAAATGCAGCCGTTACTTACTGTTCTCTAGTAACCCTATGCAGTGTCACAGAACACTTGTGTGAAAAATCACTAAGGTGGACATTACACTGTTAGAATGCTACCAGTGAAGAAGTCATGCTTAAGCAGTGTAAAAGTGTCAGAGACTTCCCAGTCTGTCTGTGGCAGCATACTTGATGCACAGACATCTGAACATCTCTTTCATGGTTTCACTTGATGGCAAATGACAAATGCAGTGCCATTATTCTTGTGTCCATTCCTACTCCTTTAACCATGCTGGTCTTGGTTGCACTCTGCTTCTGAGCACCCTTCATTGGCTCTACATCCTGGGTTATATCAAACTGAAGTTGAATGTTTCCACAAGTTGTGTGTCAATCCAGCTTCTCCAAACCACTTCACTTATTCAGCACTGAAAGGCTGACTCCTGTATTAACATCTCCTAGTTGCTGGTCTCCACTACTCCTTCTGTCACCTTGACAAGCACTTTCTTGCCTTCTTCACAACTTTCCCTCTTGCCTAAGGAGACCTGTCTATTAATGGCTACACAAGTACTTTGTTAGCACCCTTCAAGACTTTTATCAGAATTCTCTTGATCTAGGAACCAAATAAATACAGCAGTGAGTAGTGGTCAGTCACTAAGATTCTGCTTAAGTGTATGGCTTATATTGACTCCCTCACAGCATCTATCTGCTGTTTGTGACTTCTCATACCTGAAGTGTGAGCTCTGGAACAAAGTTCTTTTGTTTGGTTTGTACAGCAGCCTTGTGTGTGACAAAGCCTGTTGCATTCAAGCTGTGTATTTCTATTGCACAGAATCACAGAATCACAGAATAATTGGAGGTGGAAGGGACTCACAAGGATCATCTAGTCTAACTCCTGGCCCTGCACAGGACATCCCCAATAATCACACCATGTTATTTGGACACCTCTTGAGACCTGCCAGGCTTGGTGCTGTGACAGCTTCCCTGGGGAGCTGTTCCAGTGACCAACCACTCTCTTTGATGAGGATAGACGTACGAACTCTTTTTTAAAATATATGACTCTCTCTCTATATATAAAGGGCCTTGGCATCTCTAAGATCCTGCTTTAAATTTCATTCTAGAACATGGCTTCACAAGTAATGCAGCATTCCCCATACTGTGCAGTGGGGACTAAGTAGTTCAAATCATTGTTGTATGTTATAATTTCCTTCTTTTCTGAGCAAACAAGTAATTGGTTTAGGTATATTTTTAAAAGCCCCCAACTAATTAGGATTTGACTTTCTACATCTCTGTACAATGAGACTTCAGCTTCCCTGATGATTAAGAGTGGAAGATCATTTTCCTTAATTGTACAGTGCGATTTTTCTATTATTTCAGCTGTGACTATTGCTCTTGAAGCAATGATGTTTACTTCTATTTGTTGAATTTTATTCAGCTTGAAAAAGAACCCCAAACAAAAGTTACCCCAAACACTGAAACACAGAAGAAATACTTTTGGAGATGTTTGTTTTGAAATGGACAGGCTTGCATACATCTTCTTACGCCTTTCCTGAATCTGAGGCCACACGATCTGCTTGCAGACCTCAGGTGTACACTTTATTTAGTGGCCTCCACTATTATTAAAATATGAACTGTTCCTATTAATAAGTGGTTCATGTAAAAATACAGTTATAGGGTCAGTTTTGTGCAAATATGATAAAATAAACTCACAATATAAGCAATTTCAATGAGAGTTTTTATTTAAATCATTCAAAAGTGTTTCCAAGTTTTTCACCTAAAATGTCAGGCTCTATCAAGCAAATGATTTTTGCTTTTCATTATAAACTCGCTTCTTCCTTGGTTGCAGATTGTTGAAATACAGTAACAATGATCACTTTTACCATAGTTTTCTAGTTTTAGATATTAACAGCCAAAACTGACCATTTCCATTCAGAGCCCTTAAGTAAAAAAATTTGTTGCATATTTGCCATAGTATCATTTTTCCTTGATTACAGGTCCAAAATGAACTACTGGATTACACCACTATGATATTTTTACTTGGATTAAAAAAACCCCAAAACATCACATATGCATGTTTCCACAAAGTTTGTATAAATGGCAGCAAAACCTTCTGTAGCATAAACACATAGTAAGAAAAAGCCTTAGATCTGTTTTGGAAAAATTACAGATTTAAGCATAAAATGATGTCTCTAACTTGGCTGAGGGGAATTTGATATAAAGCATATTAATCTCATATTCATTTGCCATACATGAGAATGCTGTAGTGCTTGAACCATGTACAATTTAGTGACATAAAATTAAAGAAATTAACACTACTTCTGTCCTAGCTACTATAGGAAACAAAAATAATTAAGCCACTCTCTCACCCACAATGGCCCTGCATGACAATCTTGCTAACACTACCACGACAGACCAAATCTTCATTCTGGGAAATGTCTACAAAGCTCCTCAGAGGAGTTTAGGGGCCACATTCTTCTCTGCAGTGTTGTATATCCAAAATCTGAGAGATTTTTTTGATATCTGCCTAGCCCTTTCTGAAGATGTAGTTAATACACTATATTCTTCTGTAATTTTACTTCAAAAGAAACTTTGTTCTGGCAAAGTCACATGATATTCACTATCTCTTAGGCACAGGTTTTCCCCATTTTTGTTTTTATTTTAATCTGAAATGAAAGTTACACAGTTGAAATACAGAGCAGCTTTTTTTCTTCCCTAAGAAGGAGGGAAATGCGATTGTAAATTCTGTTTAAGGACAGCCAGAAAAAACAGATTTCTATTTCAACAGTATTAGCAGCTCTGCTTCCTACTAGCTTGTGTCTGGAAACCATCACTGATCACCATATAGCTTACTTGCCTGCTATAAAATTACTGTTGCAAACAACAGGAGACAAGAAAGGGGTTTTTCCCTCTGCACATCATGGAGAGTATGTTTATCCTTCAGGCAATCAAACTACTAGATTTTCTCCTAAAGTAAGTGTCCTAGGTATGAGACATTCAGAAACACTGCAAATAAGATACCTTGTCATAGTACGCCAATAGAAACATCTTTTTCATAAAGGTCCATTCCAGAATACTCTAAACTCCTTACATGGCTTTGGTTAATGCAGGTAAATCAAGTCTCTGTGCATGTAGCTCTCAGATTTAAAGGTGGCATTCACACATTCATTTCAGCCCAGGGAATCATTATTTCAGGGTTATCGTGTTTGACTGCTCTCATATTACAACCAGAAGGCATTTAGGAAGAATAAAGCCGCAGCCACTCAGGTGACCTTCTTCTTGGTACCTCTTTTTCTAGAGTGGTGTGTTCATCGGGTGACTGAGTATGAGCATCTCAGGCAGAAAGGAGTGAACTACAAAGCTGTTGCCTAAAATGTATGGCTGCAGGTAGCAGGTCTGAAAGCATTAGTCTGACATACTTATGAGTTGGGCTGTGTATTCACAGCTTGCCTGGAGGCACAAAACTGCCTCTGTATAGCAAGTGCTGAGAGTATGACACATCAAACCTATTGCAAGTGCTATGTACAGCTAATTCTCAGGAGACACCTTTTAAGATTTGCCAGACTTAGTACACATGAGGCAAGGCATACTAAAGAAGTAGAATTGTTCTAGGCACGTACAGTGACCATTTTCTGGGACTTATAGATACCCACTAAGTCTGTGCCCAGAGTAGGAAGGCAGTAAGCTACAAAAAAACATAATTGGGATGCAAATAGATGTCTTGATTAATAAATATGCCAAAGAATTTTGCAGACTCCTTGTGGATGGCTTGCAAACAGCAGAAGAAATATACCATGAGGAAACTGAAATGATTTGTTTTGCCTGAATTTAATGTCAACCTGGAGGGTTTGCACGAGAATTTCAGCTCCCTAGTTTTAGTTTCCCTATGGACAATGATGAAAGAGAGATACTTCCTTGGGACAATTCAGAACAATGACATTATATTTCCACTTTAAATCCCTTTCTAGAGGATTTGTCCATTTTCCTCAGGAATTAGGGAGATTGATTGCTTACTTAGGTAGTTAAATTAGATTGTAAATAAACACATATAGACCTTTTCAAAATCCTGCTACCATGCTTACATAGACTTTACACTGTGGTGTTGCATTAGTGATGGTCTGTTTCTGTCTACATTAAGAGAGACTGAGGTCTGTCTGCCTAACTTATACCAAGCTCATGAGTGCACTTTTAATGCTGAAAACATCTTGTGTGGCTAATGTGAGTGCATTGCAGGGAGGTAAAATTGACTGCCTTTTGCACCTCAGGTCAAAGGTTTTGACTGAAGGCTGCTAGGCAAAATGGTTCAAATCTTCTCAGACTGACACTTCCACTTTCGAGTCTGGACAAGAACTGGAAAAGCAAAGAGCTAGCAGAGATTTGCAAAAGAGCTACTTGGATAAGTTTTCTTGTGGTGTGTAGCTGTTAGCTATAAACTGAAGTTCTCTGGTTAGTATTCCTGCTCAGGAACTTATATGTATTCAAACTGATAATGGAAACTATTGTCTGTTTACTCTTTTTAGCATGGAAAATAAAAAAACCCCATATCCTAGAAGTGTTGACATTTTTTAGAACTGGTTTTGGCTATAACTAGCAATATTTCATGGACACAGTAGGGTTTCTACCTAAAACATTAATACCACTAAATCAGTGCCAGGCAATTTGCTTTGTGTCAGTGTAATGTGAGACCATGAAAATTTTGATTTATTTGTCAAACTGCTTACTGTCTTTTTTTTTTTTTTTAAATTAGCTAAGTAGCTATGTTTGCATAATCTTATTTCTAAATGTGTTCCAATGCTTTGTGAGACTAATGGTATATTTTGCTTCAAATATTGTCAAACCTGAATGTTATGTGAGAGGAAATTACATGTGCACTGCTGTGCCATAATATATGCTGCAGTACTGGTCACTCTTCCTGACAGGTTTTTTCCATATTGTTCATAATTCCTGCTTTCCAAATAAATGAATGTACCTAGAAGTATGTTGTCTGACATGTTTAAAGTCATATTGTATCTCCAATTATAAATAATATTCACACGATGTATCTCTGTCAAAAAAACCCAAATATTTGACAATCAGGTAATATGTCATGCCTGATTCTCTAAGGTGATGACTATCCCATACGGAAGGAATTTGCTGTTAGTGGGATACAAAGCTATACTTTATGAAATGCAACTCAACATCGAATACTCTTTGGGATTCCAAAAGTTAGATACAGGCAGAAGAATAAAGTCATTAATGGATTATTGTGGTTTACATGGATATATCATGGAATCATAGAATCATTGAAATGTTTGGGTTGAAAGGGACCTTAAAGATCATCTAGTTCCAAACCCCCTTTCATTGGCAGGGACACCCACTAGACCAGGTTTTACTCAGAGCCCCATCCAACATGGCGTTGAACACTTCCAGGGATGGGGACTACACAGCCTCTCTAGGAAGCCTGTTCCGGTGCCTCACCACCCTTATGGTAAAGAATTTATTCATAATATTTAATCTAAACTTACCCTTTCAGTTTAAAACCATTCCCCCTTGTCCTATCACTGCATGACCTTGTAAGGTCCCTCTGCAGCCCTCCTGTAAGTCCTCTTTTAGGTACTATAAGACTCTTCTCTTCTCTAGGCTGAACAGCCCCAACTTTCCCAGCCTGTCTTCATAGCAGAGGTGCTTCAGCCCTGTGATCAGCTTAGTGACTCTCCTCTGCACTTATTCCAAGAGTCCTTCTTGTGTTTGGATATTTATTTCAGCATCTCATCTTAATGCAGATCTTGAATTATCAGTTTATTATTATTATTTTTTATTAAAAAATTCTGCCCTAAATTCCGTGTAATTTCAATGTGACTTTGTTTGAGAAATATTTTTGTCTCCTCATGGAAGAGGTAACACAAAATATTAAAATACCTGGCCATTGCCTCTGGTCGCAACTGGTGTGTGATCAAGCAAGCAATTTCTACCAATTGTTTCCCTGAGAGAAATGTAAAACACTTTTGTCTGTAAAAAACCAGGAAGACTTTCTTACCTGTCCTCTAGACTGTTCTGAAGAAGCATTAAAAATCATGAAGATTAAGTACACTCTCTGCTTTCAGAGTTTTCAGGTTTCTCAGTCTTACCTAATTTTGTAATTATTAGGAGAGTATTCCCAAGAATAACATTAACAACAAAATAGCTATAAGGGAAATTAGTTCTGCATTTTTCTCCTCAGATTTCTGGAAGTCTTGATCCTGCAAATAAATACCCATCTATAACTTTACTTACATAAGTGGTCCCACTAAGCTCCATGACCCTGCTTGCACATGTCTTACTGCAGTTCTCAAGCTGTGTATTTTAACAGTGTGTGTAAATTTCAGATATGCCAATTTTTTTCAAGAGATAACCTTAACCATGAAAAACCAATGCTGCTTTACACAACGTGTGTTTTGTTCTCAAAGGCTCTTTTCGTATCCTTCAAGATATTGAGTTCACACCAAACTCATGAAATCTGAAAAAGCTACAAACAAGAGGAGCACACCAAGAAAAAGGTGAAAGGTTGTTTGAAAGGGATTTATGACAGCAGTAGTGTATTATATGCATTTTGCCAAGAATGTAATTAATGAACAAATTAAGCTCCTGTGGCTTTAACTATATTATGGCCTTTGAGAGAAAAGAATGTTCATACAACTGAACCTACTAGATATGTTTTTATAAAACTACACACAGAATAGATTATGACTTTGCTATTTTCTCTTGCTTCCTGTCCATCATCTTAATAAATATTCCTAACTTGACTCCCAACCTAGTACTGTCACAAGGAGTTTGTGGAAAATTGTGCCAATATCCAGTCTGTCCCATGGGAGATGCTCTGCCACATATTTAAGCATGACCTTCTCAAAAGATCAGAGAAAGTTGGTGGAATCTTTTCAGACCAATCACCATGGTGTAGAGGTACTTAAATGTTGCATTTTAATGACACAATACCGTGTGGCAGGAAAATACCAAACTCAAACTAGTCCTCTGTTTCCTTTCAGACGTTGCTATATAATCCTTCTAACAGTTTCCATCTGCATATGTGCTCAGTAAATTTAATTTATGACCTTTGTTCCTTTCTAAATGTTTAATTAAGTTAGTGCTAAGCACTGACTCATAAACCTATAAAACCTGAAAGTGGTAAACTGATTATTCCCTGCACCTGCCCTCCAAATATGTGAGTAATGAAAGCTGCTAATCAGCAGGCATAGTGCTAAAGGTTTGCTGTCCAAGCACTTGTAAAGTAAAGGCATATCCTGTGAGCCAAGACATGGGAAAAGGAGGGAGAGGCAGGAAGGAGCAAAATCAACAAAAATCTCTTGCAAGAGAAAAGGACTTACATGTTTCCTTCGCCATCGTACACCCATCTAGTGCTGCCAATGCCTTCATAGTCTGAAGCCCAATAATACAAACATGCATTAATGTGCAAGAGAAACAGCAAGTATCCAGTTGTTCGAATGACCCTGTAAAAGTCAACAGATTCCTGTAAAACAACTTAAAATTTTCCTTCCTTTTAATGTAGAACCCATTGGTTTTTTGGATCAACAATGTTTATGTTAGACATCCACTAAGTAGTTCCCCACCTGCATTGATTCTATAAAAAAGTAGCTGGCAGTTACCCATCTCTCACGTTTGTCCAAGGTCAAATAAATATCTTTACTATAATATTTGACACGGGCTAATTTTTAAATTATGGTTCCCTGGGGAGTTTATAACCCACTACTTTTAATGGCTATGAATATTTACAGAAATTTGAAGCTATATTAATGAGGCTAAAGGGTACAAATTAATGCATTTGCCAAACTCTGTTCAAGATAGGCTTTAAACTTGTGAACCAAAGCCAAGAAATGTCTGAGGTCAGAAATGAACTGCTTTACAAGAGCTGTGCTAGGAAATCTGCAGTAGATCCTCTAAATAGCATGATTTAGTGACCACGGCAGGAGTTATTCCTAATCCCAGTTCTTATAGCCAGTTCTTTAAAAGACTACAAATGATGAACTACTTAAGCACCATGCAGCTTTCTGTTTAATACAATAATGATCTCATTGTATATCCTCTGTTCAGTTCATAGGGATCAAAAGAAACATCTTCCGGATTTAGCTTTCCATTCAAATATTCATACAAGCAAAGCATAAATAAGCAGGAAAAAGTACAGGACTTGCCTAAATACAGGGAAGTTGGTTGATAATGAGTTTATCTGCTACAGCTAGAATTTAGTGCGGTATGCATGGCATAATAACTATGTGGTTTTGTGAAAATTTAATAAGATCTAACTAAGTTGGGTCTGTGGTTGCTTCTGTATTAGGTACTCATTTGCCCTCCTCGGGCATGCAATGGTGGCTGAAGAACTCTGCATGACATTGAACAATCTACCTATGTGTATTCTTCGCCTTTATGATGCTGACAAATGAATGCCACTTCTCTGTTTGAAAGTTGGTGTGCTTTCAGAACAGCTCTGTTTAGCATTGCAAGCCATTGAGGACATCAGATAGCTGTTAAAATTAGTAATCTTGCACTATTGACCATACTAGGTCTTGTGCACAAGTTTGAATCCATGCAAGTGGACTCCTGAGATCTGAGTGAAGATTCAGGAAGCCATTGCTACAATATATGTTATATTTCTTGAGACACATGTTGAATCTATTACAATGGGTAGATAAGATGTAGGAAACTTTTCTAACTCTATTCCTACTAACTCAAACTAATGAGTCTGAGAAGGGAATCCACCCAGGTACATACACTTGCTGTGTAGAAGTTTTGTTTGATATTATCCAGTTAATTAATGCCTTATTGCTCAAATTGTGACTATATTAGGATCTCAGACCAAAGCAACGTTGCTACATTGAAATAAAATGCAGTAGTTTTCACAAAAAGCGTGTCTTTTTTTAGACTTTTTAGCTCTCACTTGTAGTCTTCTTCTGTATAACTACCTTTGTTTGCTATTTGTCAGTGAACACCTCGAAAACTGGAAGTCAGTGTTTTCTGAAGTAGGAGGTAGAATATAGATTAACTTTGTAACATTTAGATTCTGTAATTTACATTCTGGAAGTGATTTAATATTGAAAAATCTAAGTAGACCTGTGACCAGGAAGTAAAGACATAAGCAGCAACACACAGTTGTGGCACTCAGCCAATATCATGCTAAAAAACTGTGTAACAAGGCAGAAGAGCTTTACTGAGTAGCTGGTTCTGTCTTTCCAGCTACTGCGTATGTTTTACAGGACCAGTGAGATCTTGCTCTATGTGTCCTCTCTGGAACTAATTAAAGAATTTAAAAAAAAAGAAGAAATAAAAAGTAATCCAACCCAAAAAAAAAAAGAGTCTTCAATAAGTGTAAAGAAAGGGCATTATACGAACAACCTTCTGGAGGACAACATCATTAAAGTACTTTATTAGAACTTTCAAAATTCTGAGTTTTGCTTTACTTCACAGGTATGTGAAAATATGAAAGAGATGATGTTTCAATCTCCTTTTCAAATTTAACTAGTTTCTAAATCTCATAAAATATTTCATTTGAATGTATAATTATCAAGTGTACCATTTAAGTGCAATAATCTCTGAAATAGAGTAAGAAGGTAAACAACAGATTCTTATTTCTGTGGCAGCACCACACAGGAGTAATGCATGCCCCAAAACTGAGACAGGGAAGAGAATCTGTTGCTGTAGGAATTGCACAAGATAAACTGGGGCTGATGACATTGACAGCAGATGACAATAATAGTGGCACAGTAGATGAGTTCAATGAGTGTTAGCAGCACCACTGACAGCTGAGGGGCCGACAAAAGTTGCTATCACTATGTCCATGGAATGCTTGAGTTGGATCCAAAATTCTTCCTGTCAGTGCAGAAGGTGAGAACAGCTCAGCAGACAACAGTTATAATCACTATTTCAGAACTCTGCTGAATTGATTCTCATTCCAAGTTTAGTCAATGCAGTGAAGGATCAAGTTTCTGTATGTGCCAGGTTCATGGTGAGAGCATGTTTGAAGAAAAATGTTGACACAGGCTCAAGCTCATAAATCTTGTTAAGTAGAAATAAACAGTTATTGAGGATTTGGCACTGCTATTAGTAGCTTAAAGAAACTGTTCTTTAGCTCTTTCACTAAAGCAACTTCTTTCTGATACTTCTGGTCAGTTTAATTTTGGCAGAAGCCTCAGTTTGGTGTACATTTTGTCTGAACCAGGCCAGCTGAACAGAGCTAGAATTCATATGTGAGTGAAGCCTTACATATATTAATGATTACAATAAAGACAGATACTTTAAAAAATCTTAAATTGAACAGTTAAAGATGTATCATATTCCATCTGGCACTTAACTGACAGTGCATGAAATCAAATGGAATGCATTCTGTGCCAAGCTTTGCATGCTACTTTAGTTTTATAAGCACATACCTGTAGATGTATGCTTTTTCCATAACAGCTTCCAAACGATCGTTAAACTCAAAGAATGTGTTATGCTGCATAGAAAACAAATGAAAGTAATCCAATCACTATTCTTCACCACACATCTTTTAATAATAGCACTGACATTAATTCACATGCACCTTTTGAAAATAATGGATTTTTCAGTTATCAAGCTTCCTTTAAGTATTTAACTAAAATGTGAACTGTAAAGCAAAGATAAAAATTGAGTTAAATGGCTTTTTGAGTGCTGAGTGTCCCATCAAGCTGATTACAGAAATAACCTTGCTGTTTTGGTCAGACTGCTGCAGATGAATGACTTCTACTTCCTCAAACATACATAATTGCTTGGGCAGCTTTGTCACAGAGATAGGTAAGTTCTTGCATAAATCCATTTTTTTCTCTTTCTGAAATTTGGTAATTCTCCAGTAAGAAATCATATGTATCAACAACCACAATCTAGATGATACCATGTCCTATCAACTACAGCTGTATTGAATTTTCCTTAAGTACTTGTAGTTGAACTTTAGTGATAGACTTAAAATATCACATGTAGGTTTTTTGTTTACTTGGTTTTGTTCAATACACATCCATTGGCCTAATATGAGGCACTATATAACTATTCATTCTGTCATATTATTTTGGTTCTGATTTATGGAATTTTGAAGTTTTGTTGAAAACCAAAGTGAACAGCACTCATTCTCAGAGTTCTTGTGTCTTCCTCCAACTTTAAATGAAAGACAAATCTTTGTCAACATATTGATTACATGAAGGGCAATGTATTAAGCTGCAGAGTGGCTGCTAGGTAATAACCCAACTAGGGTTGTCTAATCTCTTCTCAGACACTTCATTGCACAACTCCAGATGTCATTCGACTTGACAACAAAAGTGGGTTTATGCTTGTTAATATTCTTTGAATAATTTATGTTTCTCTTATATTTCCCTTTTTTTTTGCTTTCAAACACCTGACATAAGCAACAGAAGGGGAAAATACATTGACATTAATTCGTGATTTAATTTTTTTATCTTTGAAAGCTAAACAGGTATTTTAAGATTAATCTAATTTAAATAATGGAAACAAAACAGTTTTCATCACAAAATACCTTTTGAAAGCAGTAAATAATAATCAGAAGCAAAATAAGAGAGTAAGAGCTTAATTTGGCTAAACTTGTATTTTTTGTTGGTTCATTTACTGATGCTGTACCTTAGCCTAAAGATACTTTCCAATTTCTAAATTTCATATTCCTAAATATTCTAAAAATCTTTCCATTGGGTTGTAAAAATATTTATGTCTGGTTAGCTATCCATCACTAACAGATATCTTACCTTTACCATCTTGTTTGCTCTAAATGCTGGATTAAATCCAAAGAAGAAGTATAAAATTTCAGGTGGCAATACTGATATCAGATCAAACTGTTGAAGAGTAGAGAAGTCAATTTAAACTTCATAGTAATCATAGCACATATATTTGCTGTCAAAAACCTGCTTAGATTGAATCATGACTGAATGTAATATTTGAAGAATCAGCATGCTAAACATGTAGCTTCCCAAGTACTGGCAGGCAAGATTATCTCTTTGAAAACACCAACTGCTTTGTCCTGCTTTTAAGATCCCTGTACCTGATATTTTAATCTATTGCAAGGGGGTTATTAACAGTATCTCAGATATTTGATTATTAATACATTCTCTTATTTCAATTGTAGTTCTGACAAGACTGAAATGTTAAGCATGTGGCTGGTGAGTGGAGGTGGGGAAACCACTCCACAAGCACTTCTTAAAAGTCCTTCAGCTTTTAAAACCAGGATGCCTAAAGAAATCTGGGGAAGCACAATAAACAAGATTCCTTGATTGCAACCTGCAGATGTCATGTGTTCCAAACAACAGATTCGCCATAGGGTGATAATCTTGTTTGGTTGGTTGGTTAGCTGCTTATCAATAGATTTTTTTTCTTCTGTTTTATTTGGATACTACTTCTTCCCATATCACTAAGGTTTTCAACATACCCCTGCTATCCATCAACTATGTGATTGCTCTTCTTATCTGCATACTTTATTCTTTCCAAGAATTCTGCAGAGAGAGGGAAAGCTGTGGCAAATTTATATTTGCCTTTTTGAAGATCCTGTGATGCCTTGCTCTGTTGCTCCTATCATTTGGGAATAAGAGAGGGCTGTGGAACTGTAGGCTTCATTGCACTGTAATCAGAAATGTTTTTGCTCCGATGGGTGCAAGTTGTATGGCAGCAACCAGCCTGCAGCTCTGACCCTTTATTCCATGCTAGTAAGAAGCAATTAATACCTGAACTCTGAAAAAAGCAAGGCAAAGAAAAAAATCAATTGAGAACAAACAGCCTTTTATGGTCTCTCTCTTCCTCTCTCAGACGCATTTCTAAGAGGAGACAAAATATAGTCAAGAGTGTTTAAATATAAGCAACTGTTAATTAGTAATTAATCATATGACATATTCCCATATTATATCTATGTCTTGCATGTGGTGAGAACATTCAACTCTCATTAGTTTCTCCAGGAATCAAGAGCACTAAACATATAGCAAGTGTGAACTTAAAATAAAACCATACAAATCCACTTAATTCTCTTGCTTTAAACTTGACTCTGTCATGCTCACTTGCCTGTATGGTGTATATCCTATGCTTTTTGAATGGCTTAATCTCAAGTATGTAAGTAGTGACACCAGAGTCACTGAAAAAAATGTAACTCTGAAACAAACAGGTGAAAAAGTGTTTACAGAAGAGGAGGGGGCAATAACTGAGATGTGGGCTTTGTGTCACAGAGATATATTTGTACCAGGGATTTAATGAAATACCTATCTTCTGTTGGCAACCCCCCCCCAACATTTAGGAACAACATGAACAGTTTTCCTGAATCAAATGAATCTTTGTTTTTACAAGGTGCAATGAGCATTAAAAATCTTAGTTTGAATTTTTGACTGCTTCTGTGAGTGTTGAGCTGTTCATATCACAGGGTACTTCTTAAGAGTTCACAGAATAAAGTTATCATCTAACTCCAAGAATTTTTCTTTTGTTTAATGAATCTATGGCAAATGGTGTTATTGTCTTTAGCATGTGCTGGGATGACCTCACACAAATTCAGAAAACCAGAGAATTTTGTCTATCATAATGAAAGAATATTTAGAATGGCATTTATGATTATTCTGTTTTACAATTACACACTGTTTATGAAGATGGCAGGCTTCAGCTGGTGAATACTGATATGCCATCGAGCTGATGCTTTCTGGTGATGTTCTTCAACTAGCAGTAATTGTCAGTGAATGAAAAAAATCCTGTGGAATCCTACAGCCAGAACTTCATATTGATACCAGTAACACAGGGTCTACTTACCCGAAACTTCACAGAACTGTGGTAGAATTTCTTCATTTCTACTTTGTCTGACTACAGTGATAATGAAAGGACAAAAAGGCATAATCAAGAACAGAATATCAAGAATGAGCCTCTGTCACTCAACAATAATCATAATAACAATAATCTTCTGATAAAAGGGATGATGACAGCTAAATTAATGGTGGTCTGAAAGTATGAATGGTGAAATATCTGTAGGGAGAAGCATTGCTGTCATTAGTCCAGTTTACATTAGATCAGATTTTATTAGACCCACTTGACAAAATGAGGTTTGGGGTTTGATTTTTTTCAAGCCTGGAAAAAGTACATTGCATTTTTCCCTCAAAACTTGCTTCTCAACACATCTGTACCAGTTGGTGCTCAGCCCAACCCCCTCCAAATTCAAGGCAAAAAAATCCATTTATATGCAGTAATTCCAAGAAAAATGCAAAGAGTGTTTCTAATGGTGCTGTACAAAATTAGCTCTTTGAAACCTCATATTAACATGCTAGCATTATTAGCATTATAATCAACATTGCATTCATTAGTAATGATTAGCTATTTATTTTTAAATTGTTCTTCATGGGAACTGATGCTAATACCTTAATAAGAAAGGGTAATCACAAGTATCTATAGAAATTTATCTATTATTATACTTTCAGTATGTATACCAGGGAAACTTTAAAAATAACTTTAAAATCTTAAGCATATTTCCATGCCAACTTTCACTATTATCAGTTTAGGCATTAAACCAAATACAGAAGATTGGCCAGTAGATGATCTCCTTGTGCACTAAAATCTATGAATTGTACAAACAGCTTCAAGGGAAATACAAGGTAAACTTCCTACACTAGAGTTTTAGCTCTGTTCATAAAAATTGAGTTTTGAGGGATTTAGGCAGGATTACTTGTTACTGAATGTCTTGGCATGGAAAAGTGCATTACACTGCACTGCATTTAATATCTATCCAAATGATATTTGCACAGCTTTATCTGTAGAAGTATCACTAATATCATGTATGTACAAGGTGTAAAATTTTATTTTAAAATGCTGAACTGAAGCTAGGTCTAAATTACATTTAAGGAAACATAATTTTGAATTTTCTGTCTGTTGGGCACAGTAGCATCACAACGAAATTATCAAAACTCTTTTTTGTCTGAATTAGTGGGTTTTTTAAAGAATCAAAATTGGGGAAGGTTTTAAAGAAAAGTTAATGTTCTAGAAGACCTTTTGGTATGTTAATGGCAAGCTTTTACCTTTTTATAGATACTTGCTTAAAATCTTATTTTTCATTTTTCTATAAAAAGGTAGCACAAAAATAGGGAGAAGAATCAAAATTGAATGTGCATATATTCCCAAAAGAAAATATAAAAATTAAATTATTTTCAAAGTATCCTAAAATTACAGGGATCAAAAAAGCCCACAGTCTCACAATCTGTTGCAAAACACACATATCCTGTCCAACCCTAGCAGAATATGCACTTGTCTTCGACTATGATTCTGGTACAAGGTGACTAAAAAGGTGAAAGTTTCACACAAAGATACAAAGGGATCTATATATGCCTGAGTACATGTGATATAGTCACTGATTCCAGTAAACCTACACCAATTTACTCCTGTGATCTGTATGACTGCTTCTGCTCTCATCTCTGCTTCTGCTCTCATCTCTGCTTCTGCTCTAATCTGTTACTTTCAAATCTGTGTTTTCTATTTTTAAGAATGTAGACAAGGGATATGTTTCTTCCGACACAGGATAATGGAAAGTCAGTGAAGAAGGACATATGTATCCTTTGATAAAAAAAAAAGGTGACATAGGTTTGACATATTGAGAAAAAAGTGTCAGATTGGAGGGATTTCTATATTCTACTTTAACAGACCCATGGAAATTCCAATTCCGATACTCACTATTATATCTCCCCCTTTTATAAACCGCACTCGGGGCTGGAAAATCAGTAAGTCACACAGGTAGCAAATATCACAGATGGCATCAATGGCAAGCCAATATATTATGTTATCTGAGGTTTCATATGGGAACACACAGCGAAGGGGGATAAACCAGCAATTCCAATTATAGGCGATGCTCACAATCATGAGCCATGCTATGTAACGACGATCTGAAAGAAAACACATTGAATTTGCAGGCATGAACTTAGAGTCTTTTGTCATTCTTTTAGACACATTTATTCTATGACAGTCTGGGAATGCTTCTGCTCAGAGCAACCTACCATTGTCCCTTTTTCAATGGCACATGCTGCTAAAGTATATAGATTGGAGCTAGGAGTCACAGAAGGAGTTTGCAAAAGGGAAAAAAAGGTAAGTTTATGAGAGTATATAGAATTTAATGAATTTGAAGTACTTGATACTATAATTTTGCATGCTGGTTGTGTATGTTATAACTGACAAAAGAATTATTTGGCCCTAATAAATGATATGAATTCTAGAGAAGACTTGGGTTCTAATTGTGGTTGGTTTTCATACATCTTTGTTCATACCATCTCTACAGTGTTACTTTTCATGTCTTTTCCCTGTTTGGAATAAATGTTGTTTAGGGCAGGACCTCTGTGTTCCTCTGAGTTGCAAACTGCAATGTGTATCTTATGGTGGCTTACAGGTGCTATGTAACACTAGGTCACTTCAATAGACCTCTACCCCATTCTATGGCATAACTTTGAATTTACCTGTGTATGAGTCTATGCTGTCTGGTAGGTTCATATACTCCATGTATTTTTTCAGTGGAGGTCTCTTGAATTTACAGCATAGCATATCACAGTAATGATCCTCCTCTGGCTTTGCTTCTGCTTCCTCTTTTTTTTCTTCTTTTTTTTCTTCTTTTTTTTCTTCTTTTGGTGGAGGCTTCTTCTTTGGTGCTGGACACATAGAATGCCACAAAGGGTGTCTTTTTAAAAGTGGCTCAACTAGTATACCTTCTTTTAACATGTACAGGAGCTTCATCATGTTAAATCTTGTCTAAAAAACACTGGGCAGTGACTAATATTGCAGTTCATTATATTGATTGTGTGAGAAAATCAATTGGAGAATAGCATCACCACTGGTATAAACATGTGCATCTGCTATCTTCAGGGCCCTTCTGTTACAGAGTACAGTATCTATATATCTGCATTTCCTTGTAACCACAAGTTATGTCTTTTGTAAGACTGGCAAGAAAAAAAATAATCCAGCATTCATTACTGCAACTGGGCATTTTTCTTTGCATGATTGTTGCAAATTGTTGCATGCACTGAGTATGGAGAGAACAAAAATCACCTGTGCCATGTGCTGAACTTTCCCCTCTCCTGAGACCTGATACGCAAGATGCAGCAGGTGGAACTAGAGGGAAGCCTATGGTTTTGTACCCTTATAGGCTTATGAAAGTCTTGTGCTACTCCTTTCAGCCCAGTTCTTCCATCTTTGGCCTGGATAATTTTGTCCACACATTTGTCATATTAATTCTGGTGGCTTTACCTCTGATTAGGATACCACTGATTAGGATTCAGTGAACTGGATCTATAATAATTTAGGAAATACATGATTGTAAGTTCTACAAAGAGAACAACAGAGGTCAATGAGCAAAGAAATATAATAAAAAGAATTCTTTATCAGCTGGTATAGATCATAATTCTTCAGGTACCATATTTTTCATAGCTTTTTAAAAAGCACATAAGTGATAAGCAACTTCTAAAAATATTGGAATGTGGAATATAAAATCACCACACTCAATTCTTTGTGAAAAGGAAAAAAAAAAGTCAAACTTTCCTATGAAGAGGACAAACATCATATTTTGTCAGAAGTCAACGATTAATTAATTTGAGATGAGTCTGCTCTATTCAAAGTGTGCACTTAAAGTCCTCAGTGTGCCCGGAAGATTGCTGTCAAGGCTAAAATTTTATTTAGCCATTGCTGTCAAGGCTAAAATTTTATTTACTTTATTTGCACAGCAGATCTTATCTCAGAATGACTCATATCCACTCAGAAGATATGTATGTTTTTTCATACGTTTTATGTTCATCTCCATGAACAAACATGTCTGGGAGCTATTTTAAAATGCAGAAAACTTCTGGACAGGGATGATTCTAGATATTGCCCAAGGTTTTTTCCCTAAGTTCTTTAGTGATAGGGTTCAAAGGGAGCTTGTGCCTAAGTACTTGGCTTACTGTAGATTAATAGGGATAAATTGACTTCAGTGGGCACAAAACAATCATTTTCAGTGGGTAAACACACTACACTTACTTGAAAAATTTATCACAGTATTTTCTGTTCCCACAAAATAATTTTTATCCTTAAACTCAACAAATGAACAGCTAATTCTAGGGTCACTTACAAGCTGTAGGACTGCCTTCAGGTGAAGACAGCACTGGGTCTTTCAGCTTCTCCTTATAGACATTTGCTCTCTCCCGCAATCTTTTGACGATATCTTGAAGCTGGGCATCAGCATACTCATTTGTTGTAGGACCTGAAGGTTTTGGCTTCTCTGGGCTAATTAAAACAAAAGAAAAAAGCTTAATGTACTAGAAATCAATGGAAGGAAACACTGCTAATTCTATTTTGGAGCTGAAGTCAGACATTAAGATTGGATCTCTATTGAGCACAGTGCTTATTCACATCACTTAACTCATTCTAAGTGGAAGCCTAAGTTAACTGCTCTTGCTTCCTGTTTATGCCAGCAGCAGTCTATGTGTTATTTCAAGCAGAGGACATCAGGGTACCCTGTATAACCCACTATACTAATGACTTCCCACTGCAGCTTTTCACTAAGTTCTACTGTGGCTATGTAAGACCTAGGGCTTATCCGATGTATTCAGTAAGTTATAAGGCATGCTGTTCCCATCTATGCATAAAAATGTGCTCAAAATTTTCTGGTAATATCCTAATGATGACAGTACATAACTGAGCTAAAGACTGAAATGTAGGTGGGGGGGAAGAGCCTATGCTTGCTTTATGCTTCCTAATATTGGGAAATTTGATCTAATCTAGTTTTTTTAATGGTTTATCATGGCTAACATGAGGTAATAAATGCATCTGTTTTCAGTGGAAACAAAACAATGGTATTCTTGCTGAGGTTTCTTCTTTTTCTGCTAAGAGTTTACTCAGGGTCATAGTAACACTGAGTTGGTATGCTGGCACTCACAGCATTTCTTCAAACCTGAGGACCATTGATTTTCAAACACCTGCAAACTCCCATTCTTCACTGAAATGAATGCTTTCATGAGGATTTCTGCATGCTGCACAGTCAAATAGAAAACCTAGGTGGAAGTGATTCCTGATCAACTCTTTTGGGCTTATTCAGAGCTTTAGGGCTGTTTTGGAGTGCCACCCAGCTGTCAGCTGGGCTGCACATTTGAACTACCCCTGTGTGGAGACCAGGGTATGGGATTGCTTTCTGTATCCTTGTCTCAACACTGCTCAACTGATGTGACACAGCTATGCAAGAGCAGGCTGGACATTGCTGTGACTGGTCCATGGCAGCTCAAGGCTTCCTTCCACATAGGTCACAGTTGCCAGGCCTGTACTGAAACCCTAAAAGCTATGCCCAATATAGGGTCTATGGCAGAGAATTGTTCTTTCTTTTGTAAGAGTTTCTCAGCTCTGTCCCAAATGCCATAGGGATGTGGATGTTACAGGAAGAGAAGCAGCAGACCAAAAGTGAAGCATGCCTGAACTGTCCATATTCTTGAGAAAATCTTGCCAAAGGTGAGTAGAAGGAAAGTGGTAGCCCAGCATCTAGGGTAGGGAAGAATTGAAAACCACTGCAAAGTGATCTTTGAATAGACACCATCTCCTCAAGACCTAAACCTACTTTGAAGCTCCTAACAGAAGGAGCTGTAACTAAAAAAGGAGAGTGTCAGAGTGGGATGTGTGTAACATTTTGAGAAGTGCAGTTTTCTGGAGACACAACACATATCACGGTGCCCAAGGAAGTATAATTTAAGTATGTGAAAATCCTTCAGCAATAAAACCATTGGATAAAGTGGAGGTAAGAAAAGCAGAAGAAGAAGAAGCAGAAGTTTGGAAGTATGTGCTTGTCATTCCTCTAATTTAAGTCTTCCTTAGTGTCTATTTTTAAAACTCCCCAGACAGGAGATTAATCAAAACAGTTCTGCTACATTTTGCAATCTCATCACAGTTCCTTTTGTGTCACATATTCCCTTTGCTCAGGTCATCTGCAATGTAACGAAATCCTCTCTTGTTTTGAGCTAGTACGTCACAATTAGTTCTCCAGCTCCTATGCAAAGAATTTAAAATAATTCTTACTATTTGCTATGCTGTATTTGTTAAGGCCATTAGCTATTACATGGCTAAATACACTTGTGAGAAGTGTCACGCCAAAGGCCTCTTCTATTTGCTTTCCAGGGATAAGCTAGAAATTGCATGGGATTTTCTTGTTATTTCACAGACTCTCCTATAAAAATTAAAATCTCCTCTATTATGAATTTGGTGCTATATCTTTGCAATATAGCACAAAGGAACTGATACTAATTAGAATCTATGTGACTTAGTTTAAAGCTATTTGCCCCACAGTTGATGAGATATTGATTTTCCTTGTCTGACTTCTCATTTGGCTTGCATTACCTCCTCCTCTATTATTTTCTAGTAACAAAATTCTTACTTTAAATTTTGTCTGGTTAATGCAGATGGAAGAAGCTGCACCTTGAACTTTGCTAATTTGAAGATTTCTACTGTACATGTGCTTTGTGTGGAGGTGCACTTTAAATTGCCTTCGATAATGAAGCCCATTCGAACTTCACCAAATCACTTTTAATAAACTTGACTCCTTCTCACTCATCAGGTTGTGCTAGGATTTGTCTCTAAGCTGCCTTTAAGCAAATTTTTCTTTGACCTTTGCACAATATATTACAGTAGCCCTAGGTCTATGTTACTACACCATGTAGTCCTTTACAGAGCAGAAATGTTTACTCCCTGTGGAAGTAGTATTTTCATGTGGCCTAGGAAATGAATGTCAGGACCACAACTCACTTACTGTACGAAGTCTTGTTATTGCTTAAAACATATTTTGTTTAACAGCAGCAATGTATTGCAACATGAAAGCCACAACAACAACAACAATAATAATAATAAGAAGAATGTAGTTTTATGATGATTTTAATTTGTAGGTTTAATTTTTTTAACTTGTAGGTTTAAATTTGTTTGTTTAGTGAATAAAATTACAGTGCCTTAATTCTCTCCACGCCAGAAGAAAAGATTTAGACACCTGTAGCATAGTGAAAGAATATGGCCTTGAAAGAAATACTGTTGAGTGTGCTAATGGATGCAACCTCTGTTAAGTACCATGGCTTGAAAGTTTCCTGTGTTAAGAGTTCAAGTGAACAGCAATAAAACCCCACAATAATTATTCCAAAATAAATGAAGTTTAACCTTTTCTGGGTTGCAATCTAGAGCTTAATTTGTTCTTGCTTTTTGGCCATGAACACCGAATACCTGAGTTTGATTCCTTCTTTTATCTACCAGATGATTTGTGAGGAAATGTATTCCATAGATGTATACTGCTGCCTGAAAAAAATCCATATAAACTTTAACTGATTTCAAATATAACCCCTTTTTTTTTGCAGCACTTAAGAAACTTTATCCTAACTACACGGAAATGGAGTTCTTGATCTTGCAATAGAGCTTTCAGCACTTTCATTGAGTGCTGACACTGTGATTTATGCTTGCATTTACAAACTGTTTCTTGAAAAAAATGATTTGTTTTTCTGAATCAATTATGGAGAATCTCAAATTCAGATAATCAGTTTTCAAAAGGATATGGCAATGCATAGCTGTACAAATGTCTGCAAAACATGGTGGCATAGCTGAGAAAGGTTTCAGTGAGACAGAAAATTGTAGCTCCAGGCATCATGAAATGTACTGATTCAAAAACACATCCTCAATTTGTGCTGACAATGCTAGTGTGGGTAATGCCATAGAAAACAGAACCCTTTATGTGTCTCCAGTTGCAAGCCTAAACTCACACTTCCTAAATTACTAGGAAACCTAGTTACAGAAGAGAAACACGTTAGTCGTCTGCTTCCCCTGCAGGAACAGGGATATTTCAAAAAGCTAACTTTAGCTATTTTTATTATGCTCCCCTCATAGTCAATGGAAGACTTCTCTGAGGAGAGGTTCAGAATGTCTGAAATCAGTTTCTGCTCTGGATTGCCTGTGAAAGGAGCCTATCCTTCTCCTCTACTTGCACAGAAAGCTGATGGAGTTTCAGGAGTGAGCTTTAATATTTTCTTTCATGAGGCTGGTACAAAATGTAGTAGAGTACTAATGATGTTTGATAGGATATTGGATTTGGAAGATTAAAAAATAGGAGTGATTCCTACATAGGAAGATTGAATTATTTAGTCCAAGGAATAAGAAATGAGAAATAATGAAAAACACTAGTGTAAATGTAACTCTAGAATGCATATGACATACTGCCAGGGAAGGAGGAATTAATATTGGTCTATAAGTCAATGTGAGGATTATTCTGACCATCTATACTCAAAAAGTGAATTCACTTAGGAGACTATATAAAGTCTCTTAAAATGACCAAGGCTGCAGGGAACATGGCTTTAAAAAGGGCAGTGAAACAGATTGAGAGGCAATAGGATCATTTCCTATACATTCAAATTTTGGTCGAGAACATGTAGATAAAAAAGATATTTTAAGCTGATATTATAATAAGAGTAAATGCGAATAGAAACACCATGAATAAATAAGCGTTAAAAGTCTGAAGAAAGTTTCTAAGCCTTTAATGACCAGATTTCTATGCAGCCTTTTAATATGAGTGAAAGCAGTTGAAACAAGCATGGCAGAATTCACAATTATATTAGCTAAGATCGTGGAAACTCTTGCAGGCTGTGATTCTGTAAGAAAATGAAAGAATGTATGTAGCATGACAGGAAGCCCTTTTTGGCAAACAAACTTAAAATGCATAAAGGTTTGGAAAGTGAATGAGTAACTTGTACCCTCACCACTTGGTGCATTACTATGAAAAATCTTAATAGCTCAAGTGCTAAGAAAGGAGTTTCTGAAATAAATATATTATCTTAAAACAAACTGTTGTCACATTAGATTCCATGGAATTTCACAAAACTGTTAATTTTAATTTTCATTAGAAGTCTTGAAAGAAGTATCTTCCTCTAACCCATTACCTCTTCCTTTAATCACACAATCTGAATGTTGGAAGAGACCCTCAAGATCATCTAGTCCCCCCATCTGTGTAGCACCACCATAATCACTACTAAACCATTTCCCCAAATGCCACATCTAAGTGCCTCCTGACCACTTCCAGTGGCTGTGACTCCACCAGCTCCATGGGAAACTTATTCCAATGCCTAAGCACTCTTTCGGTGAAATTTTGTTTTCTAATATCTAATCTGAACTTCCCCTGGCAAGGGAAAGCATTTGAGAGAGACCCATCTTTAGTGATACAGAAGACTATTAGCTGCATGTTTTGAAGTACTGGCATTATATTGACTTTTGTTTGTAATAAAAAGAACAAAATGCATTTTTGGTTTCATTTTATTTTGGGATTGAGTTATTCTTCACAATGCAATTTGATTTTAAACTGATGTTGCTTTTATCCTATTATCCATTTTCTTACATATTTCATTAACGTAAACATAGTGATATAATAATATTTGGGTTTTATATTATATATATATATATGTATATATGCAT
>NW_008685173.1:154209-167293 GCF_000695815.1 Acanthisitta chloris | reverse complement strand
CCCTTTCCATCTCCATTGGTTTCAGCTCCTCAGTTTTACAACAGTTCGGGCTATTTATCTCATCATCACGGATTTCACTCTGCTCTCACCAACACAACCCCTGTCCAAACCGTCCTGACATCCTGTGGCCAAGCCCTTGCCAGATGCAATTTGACTCTATGAAGGAGTTGCATTGATTGACTTTGTTCAAAGACCTGCCCTCCAGCTTTCATTTAATGGTTCTTATTCAAAACTTTTAGGAAAGGTGGAGGGAAGATGAAAGATGTCTCATTTGATTTGGATATGATCATATGAGTTTTCCTACTGCAGTAGCACTGAACAGCTGTAGGTGTGGATCAGTGTGATGTTACAGTAATGTAGATCAAGTATCGAGCTTGGACCCCTATTTCTCTTTCTCTTGTGTCTACTCTAAGGGCATAACTAGAAAATACAACCCAATTTTATACAGAGTCATCTGTTTGTTACTCTTCTCTAGGTGCTTGCTGTAGCGTGCAGGATACAGGGCAACACCAACCTGGTTTGCAGTGAGGAGAGCAGTACTTACCCTGACTGCATTTTTCCAAGACCTGTTTTTAAAGTGATGCCCTATGAAGCATTACTTCTGTCATGTTTTTATGTCAAGGCTATATCTTTCTGTGGTTTTCCAAAAAGATTCAAGCATCACATAAGTCAAGGGAGCTGCGGTTTCCAAGTGGAAAGGCTGGTGTAAGGGAATTGCTTTAAAGTTTATCTTCCTGTCCTGCCTTCAAAAAAAATTTCTGCTTCTGATGGGGGCTGGTGGTCTGGTCATACTCTGATGTCTTGAACATGGCTTGAGCCACCTTTCTGATAACCTGAGCCTGCTGGATTTGTTGTATTCATTTTTGGTGAGTCTATGGTTTGAAAATAAAAGTTGATTTTAAGAAGGAATCTTACATCTTTAAGGGGGGGATAAATCAAAGTATTAGAATATGTTTATCAGTTGAGAGCAATCTGTCTATGGATGGCCTCAGCTTAGTCTTCGGTGAACATGTGTCCACATCACAAAATGACCATGCAATTTAGCATGACAGACAAGAGGCATTTTAAAGGTCGTTAAGAGGATACACTCTGTGATCAGCTTGTGAAAGCTTGCATAGATCCTGTCTCAGCCTGTGTTTTTGTGCTGCTCCTCTCTTATACTAACTAGCAATAAAAATTTAAGTCATGTAACAAAATTCCTTTTGTTTCAGGGGCCAGAAAAATGTTCCAGGTTTCGTGTTTATTTATAGGAGATGAACTTTCTTGTGAGATGGGTTGTGTAAAATTGGATCCAGCTTTACCCAGATCTGAGCCAGATCCCTGGCTTGCATTTCCAGCAGCTGTATTTCATGGGAAATATCTGGCTGATTCAGAGGAGCACAGGACACAGAGGAGGGTAGTGGGGATGGAAGAGGTGATGCAGGAGACACATGGCTCTGGGCTTCCCTCTACCCAAGTAAGGTCTTTGGTATTGGACCAACAGGATGAGGAGGAGCATGAGCTTGTAGCAAGGTGGGGATTGGTCTCTTCTCCTAAATAACAAATGATAGGAAATGGAGAAATGGCCTCAAGTTGTGCCAGGGGAGATTTATATTGGATATTTGAAAAAATTTATTTACTGAAAGGGTTGTTAAGAATTGGAACAGGCTGCTCAGGGCAGTTAAATACCTCCATCCCTGGAGGTATTTAAAAGACTTGTAGATATGGCACTTGAGGACATGGTTTAGTGGTGGGTTCAGTTTTTAGAGTTATTTTCCAACTTAAATGATACTGTGAGGGATAAGAATGGAGGATTGTTTTGAGGTGACAAGTTGCTTCCCCTCCTCAAAACTCTATGCACATCATAGAAACCTCCAGCATAAAAAATGCCAGCAATGAGAGCAGAGGTGACCTTCATTGGCACAAAGGTTGGTTAGATGCTGGCTCTCCAGGGTTGACAGGGACACTCACATTAATGTGTTTGCAGTACCACTCAGAATAACTATTATGGCCTTTTGGGACTTGTCGCTGTCCTGTCTTTGACAGCTGGCAGTAGCTGCTGGGACAGTCATCCCACCTATACCATCCCAAGTGCTGAAGGTCAGGCCACCAATCACTGTCCCATTGCCATGTGGCCTGACCCAAAACCCTTTTGTTTGCAAAGCCCTGGGGGAGGAGGAGGGTTTTTTCAGTAATGTTTGTGAAGGTGGTCCCAGTCCCTGGGAGAGGTTGGTGCTTTCTGGCTTGGGTATTTTATCTCCTCCTGCCTGTGTTCTGTGTTGGCTCCTCGGGTTCAATGATAATGTGAACCGTCATCCTGAGAAATATATGGGTGCCTATTTACCATTCGTGGAGCAGCACTGCTCTGATGACACAGCATGCATTACCCAAAAGTTCACTGGAGGACGGTGAAGGTGATTAGGAACGGAAGAAAGTTGTTTTTCTTCCAACGGCTTGAAAGCCAAGTCATAAAAGGTGAAATGTGCTTGGGTGGCTGTAGCTTTTTCTATACTGCTGGGTACAGGCTGGACTGGGAGACCTTGGCTTGTCCTTGGCTCTTTTTTTTTTTTTGGTAATTTAGCCTCTTTTAATAAAAATTCCCACCCCAGATATCACGTAGTCAGCTGAATCTGTTCTCTCCCAGCTTAATACTGTCAAACAGTGACATGTCTAATTTCCCAGTGTGTATCCTGGGACATGTTCTGCTTTCATGCCCAACTCTGCCCACGTGGTCCTGCAAGTGATGGTAGCTCCGATGTCCTGGCATTAGGACTTCTTCAGTCTCAGCCACACCAGGTCCCCAAAGCTTTGAAAATCTCTTTTAAAGCCTTGCTGGGCTGCACATCTCCTGTCGATTGGGCTCACACATGCTGAATGTCTTGGGACGTGACAGGCTCATCACGAGGCGTTGCTGCTCGCACTAATGAGTTTCGTGTCTTGCTACGGTGGATGGTAATTAAAGGGGGTTGATGAGGCTGAGCCTGCAGGCATGGACGGTCGGTGTGGGGATGAGGAAAGATGCTGCTGAAGTACAGCAATGGGTGTGGAGGGACGAGCTTTTCTCAGAGCATCACACTAGAGGGTGCCAGATGGCTTTCCTCCACCCTGCTGCCTTCTCTTGTTCGCATTTGGACAGTTTTGGCTTTGTACAACTTGAAGGCTTCTTCCATCCCTTTAAATGCCCATTGTATGTCCACAGCCTTGCTGCTAACTGGGTGCCGAGCATCAGCTGCCCTGAAAACTGTGCCATGGACATGTGATGTCCTCCTCTGCACGGGCTGGCCTGGTCCCACAGCCAGAGCTGCATCTTGAAATTCAGCAAATTGGTCTGATTGTGATGTATGCATTGGCCTGATAGAAGGAAGCATCTCTGGTTTTGGATAGGGAGCCCAGAGGCTGGGATGAAGGCAGCTGCCCTCAGCCCCTGCAGTGGGAAGGTTGGGTGTTATCCCCCACTTACGCCATGCCAGGTCTGTGTGCTTGCCTGTGTATCCCTTTCAGTCAGCACGTCCCACAATTTTGATGGGATGCTGCTCTCATTGCTGGCTCTTTGTGACCCTTTTTTCCTGCCCCCCAGGCCATAATCCAGCACCTCTTGTTATGCCTGTGCTCTGGAGATATCCCTCCTGAGGGCAGGAGGTTGAACACATCCCTCTGGATTTCCTTCTTGCTTCTTTCAGGTGCATTTCAGGTTGTGGTCCATCTGAATTCTGCTCCTTTAGAGCACTTGCACTCCTTTTTGGGCTTGGTCCCACCAGGCATTTCACAAGCAAGTTCTCCAGCCTTCATCAAAAGCATCGATCAAGACATTGGCTAGACTCAGATCTGGGGCAAACCTCTACAGGTTTGGGAGTAAGCCATCACTAACCACTTTGCATCTTGTCTTTCAGGCACTTGTGTCCTTTCCTCCACAGCTTTTCTACAACCTGGGGCTATCAGCTGGGCTTTCTGAGCCCAAAGCATCCACAGTATGAATCAACCAAGATCCATGGACCTGCCCACGGACACTGCTGTGCAGTCCCAGTCCTGCAGGGACATCCTCACCCTGGTGGGGGTCTAGACTGAGCTTTCTGAAGTGACAATAATTCATTAGGACAACAGCTTTTCCTGCCAAACTGGTTGATGAAAGTGTCCCCTATACCCAACTCTAATCCACATTAACTGAAAGCCCCTTGGAAGTACCTCTCCTTCCCAGAAAGGTGGGGCTGGCACTGTTGATCCCTATACTCTTGAAATTGTCTCCTAATTTGAGACATGTAGAGTCTGTAAAAGAAGGGGGAGTATATGAGACAGATGGGAGAAAATAATTATTAACTTCAAATCCCATGAACTGTAATCCCACCCATGCACACACACTTGTCCTCACATTCCAAGCAGAGGTTTTACTCCTGAAATGCCTATAAGTACTTCCACTCATTAAAATCTGTAGTAATAGTAGAGGTATTGCAGGGGTGGGTGGCAAACTATCTGGTAGGTAAAGCTCTGTAAGGGTAAATTAGAAACAACCTGAATCCTGCACACCAGCATGATAAATGTTTCTTCAGTGGGGGAATACTTCCAATTCCACCCCTGGCCATTGTGCACAGGGCCCAGGATGCTTTTTCTTGTTCCTCCTGTTGCTCTCACCCTTGGAGCCAGACCTATGTGTTACCTCTTTCTAGGCCCATGAGTGTAAATTAGAGCAGAAATTGTGTGAGGTGTAATCAAAGCTGTCAATTAGAATAATGTTCAGTTATACATAATAAGCCTAATTAGAACCCAGTGTAGATCACCTGGAACTCAATGAATTTGCATGGTGGATGGGTTTGGCCCAGTGTTTTCATGCCATTTGCATGTGTCTGTAAATGGCTAATGTGTGACAACCCAGTGGCATGATAGGACAAAGCAGGAAGGAGAAATGTGTCCTCTAATCCATGCTGGCTGCTTGCTCCTTCATCCAGCCTTTTGCATTCATATTTGCCCATTTTTAATTTAGAGTCTGGATATTATCAGAAATGGCTGTCTTATCTAAACACCTCATTTGATTTTCCTAGAGGTTTTAGTAGTGCTTTGTTTTATCATCCTTTGAGCTTCAGAGAGGTGAGAAAGCAAGACTTTCCCCCAGGTGAACAAAAACCCTTCCACATATTCATTACTCCTTACAACAAGCCAAGCTCAAAGGGGTTTGGGAACCAGCTGTTGGTCCTACTCCTCACTGCTGTAAAGTATTGTGGCAACTTGTCCTCTCTGGAGGTGAATCTTTTAGAACAGTGCTCAGCATGAGCAGCACATTTCTTTCCAGGTTGTCCTGGTGGTGTTAGTGAAGGTATTTGATGAGTAACTTGTGGCTTGGTTAGCAGTAAGAGGATGCAGCCTCTCATGACTTGTCCTGTGCCTGGCTCTCTCCATCAGGCTCAGTTTGTGTCATGAGCCATCTTCCTATTCCCTGCACAGATCAGAGTGGTACCATCCCACCCAAGTGATGGCAAAGCACCTGGTAAAGACTTCAGGCCAGTGGCTGCTGGACAGCCCATAGAAATTTTCTTTCATTTTCCACAAGGTTGCTTGTATCTGGCTGCTGGGTGCCACAATCATTATTTACTCTATGATTTAGCATAATTTCTTTACTTTTTCTTCATCAGAATAAAATTCAAGGTATTCTCCTTCCTGAACAGAGGTCTCACTGTTTGAAAAAACTAGCAGCACTTCTCTTTTGTGTCTCTGTCCTTCTTTCTAGTCCTACCAAAGTTCACAGGCTTTAAATGTTCATGCTTAAAATGCAGAAGAGGGCAAAAGGGGAGTATGTCCTTACTTTGGCACCACTGCATGCCAACCTTTCTGTTGGCAATCAGCAGGGATGTCTCTTAGGTTATGGTGGTAGGGCGAGTAGATGCCCAGGACTCTGCAGACTACAAATAGTTGTATGGCCGACGCTTCGAAATAAGTTATTCTTATTGTGATTCTTGTTTATAACACCAGATTCATTGTTTGTAATTTTGTTCTGTGGCATCCAATCAATAGCAAACAATAAAATATTATTTCGAGTGGTGTAGACATTCCACGAGAATGTGATTGATTGCTTTAATTTCTGCCTTCCTCAGTGTTTTTACTAAGCCCTGTCTTCATTTCTTTCATTCTCCCTAGTTCTCTTCAGCATCAGTTGTTAAATAAAGTGACATATTTATTATATCAGCTTTATTTGACAGATTGCTGGGTGACATATTTTAGATTAATTTTTTCATTTATGGATATATGTGTGTGTGTGTGTGAAATTATACATATATATGTATACACACACTGTATAAAATCAGTGTGTATGAACATACTGAAGGCCAAAATTTCCAAGCACAGCTGAAGGTTTTAGGTGCTGGTTTTAGGTGCCTATATTGACACCCTTTAACTAGACTAAACTCAATTACCAGCAAGTATATGATCATGCAATTTAAGTGATGAGGTTAGCATGTGTTATATGAAGTTCTCACTGGTCAGATGAAGTTTATTATCTCTTCAGATGGTGCAGTAACAGACCACACAAGTACTCCTGCTTTTCTACCTCTGACAGGTTAGCTTAATAGCCCACCACTGAGAATAGTTATATTAAAACAAGCTCTGTAAGTTGGCTTTAACATGTGTTTTACAGAGATGTTTCAGAAATGACTGGAAGAGTTACTTTTTGTCAAAAATCCAGGGAAGTTTTTGGAAGTATTTCTGGTAACCTCCAAACCCATGTGGAGCACCTTTGTTCCCGTAAGTCTGGTGTGTGCAGGACATGAAGGTTAAAATCAAGCTCTTTGGGTGCTGTACATCGACTTAATCCATTATTCCACGTAAGGATATGGGCCATGAGATTTAGTTCACCTCCTAAATTACAGCCTAAATAAGCTCTTTCTCCCCATAAATATTGCATGACTTCAAGTCATGTGCCCCAGGACTTTAACAGCCAGTCCCAGGAACCCAGTGTTGTGGGGAACATGTCAACTGTTTCCAGCTTTACTTGGTCAAGATATTGGACTGTAAATTCTAGTCTTGGTGGAGAACTGAGCATTGCTTCATAACCTGCCCAGTGTGTTTTGGGTAAGGAGTGTCATAGCTGGAGAACAGCTGGGCACTGTTAAATATCCATTCTTGATCCTTGGATGACTCCTTTTCTGTGCTGATCTGAGTTTTATATTTAAAATGGCAATTGTCTGAACTTGTTTAGCAATTTAGGATATTCTCATAGCAGAGAAGCATTAAAGAGTACACAGGCTCTGAACCACACATTGAAAATGGAGTACATTTGTGTTTATTTCCTAATCCTTTCAAAATGTTGTGGAGTAGGGTTTAAGCCCAGCCATCTCCCTTTTCATGAAAATAGCTTGTTGTCTCTGAGCTTAAAAAAACCCTGCACAACCACCAAACAACCAACAAATAAATCCTATTACTCCAGAATATGATTAGTGTTCTGGTTTGAGTTATAAATCCCCTTCATTTAAAATGCACTGTTGCTACAAGTTAGGATTTGAAAGTACAATCATGCAAATGCCATTTGCAATGTTTTCACTCTAGTAACCTTGGCAATACCGCAAACACCTCTCCTGTTTGATACACACAGTTTGGGAATCTCAATTGTAAAGCAGAGAGGGGAATGCTGCCAATTCGTGCCCCTCCTGGGAGGGGAAGAGGTCATTTCTGGGATAAAATTTGGCTGCTGCAGGAGCCATGCCTTTTTAGTCCACCCCATTCTGGATACTGGTGCTTTGTTTTATGTTGTTTTATGCTGGTTATATCCAGCTTTACAATATTTAAGCCCCTTGTATAAATCAAAATCATGGAGCATAAATATTTATCAGCACAAGAAATACATTGCACAGGAGGCAAGCTCAGGAACAGAACAAGGCAAGTATTCCTCATGAAGGCAAAACTAGTGGGTTAAATTTTCATACTGCCCAGAATTAATGTGTAAAGCAGTCATGGACTCAAGCACCTTAATTCCCTCTTGGTTTGATATTAAACATCCCAGACCAGTGTGGATATTCATGCTGTGGCCACCTGTTCCTTGAGGCTGGTGGAGAAGAGCAGTGGGGCTTCCCTTGGACATATCTCCCTTCTGAACTACAGACCCTGCTCCTGAAGGCTCACAGCCCCAGACATGGACCTCTATCCAGTGTTCCTTGACCTGCCCATGATAGCTGGTGGTTGCTTTTTGGTAGACTTGGCATGGCTGGTCAGACCTGACCATTGTTGTTTTGCTGCTTGTCTGGTGGAGCATGGAGGATGCTTTCTAAGAGGTGCCTCATCATGAATGTGGGAGAGCCAGAATTTCTGCTTGCTGGTGAAAAATAAAGCCCCTGTAAGGCGTGGCAAGAACCTTGTCTTTGTCAGCCCTTCCCCTCTGACTGACTAGTTGGTCTGACATTTCCTCACCCTGGAGGCTCCTTACTGATGTTGATTTTCTGACAGCAGCCTCTCTAGAAATTCCTGCACCCACATATTTCAGGCCATGGCTCACTGCTCCTGGATGCCAGCTCTGCTTGTAGAAACATTAAGGTTGGAAAAGACCTTAAAGATCATCAAGTCCAATTGTCAAACTTGTTGTACTTTGGAGAGTGGGCAAAATGTCAGTGCATGAGCTCTTGTCACTTTCTCATTGGGCCCCTAAATGTTGGAAGCCACTTGCAGCTCTACTTCTGTTGCTGGAGATGCCTGCAAGATCCATGCAGGGATCAACCCTGCAAGATATTTCTCTTTAGATCTCCAAAATCCTTCCTGCAAGGAGATGTTGTGTCAGCTTCAATCACAGAAAGCAAGCAGAAGAGAAAAATAAAAGGTGAAAAAGTATGAAGAATTTTAAGGGGAAAAAACCCACTATGTTCATGTGTGTCTGCAGGAAAAAGTATTGCTGACTAGAGGTATCAAATTTAACCTTGGAGATGCTCATGGCTGCTTGAACTTCAGCTGATTTCCAGCACTGAATTTATTAGCAAAAGCATATGAGTTAAAACTTAGTCTTTTTTAATGCAGTTCACATGATAATCTCACTAGGTCTAGAAAACTCATCCAGAGATATAGAAGAATGGAAGTTGCATACATTGAATGCAGCTGCACAGATGGAGCAGGACTGCAGATGCAACAGCTTGGCTGAGCTCAGGTGGTGGCTGCATGGCTGGTTACCCTGGTCCCCATGTGCTTCCCACCTCCAGACAAGTAGAATGGGAAGGAATCCCAGGGCTGAGCCTGTTTGGGTTCACATGAGGGTTGAAAGTGCCTTGAGGGCAGAAAGCAGAACCTGTGGGTGTTTCTCAGTCACAAGAGCAAAGGGGTCTTGTAATTCCTGTAGAAGGGGAGATCCATGGCCTACCTTTCTGCAGCACAGATTGTATTTTGAAACAAAACACTTTTGCTGTGACTTTTTGGCATGGATGGAGAGTATGAGAATGAAACAGCAGCTGGGCAGAGGCTGGGCAGGGGCTGTCTGGGGGCCTTTCTTGCCTCATTGAAGGCTCTTTGTGTGACTGTATTGTTTTGCATTGCCTTTTCAGGCAGCGTTTTGCAGCCTTTAGCATTGTTTGGATTCTATAGCAGAGTCAGATGTTAATCGGTTTGTTGTAGTAAAATGTTTTATGAGACTATTTAGCTTTAGCTGTACCCTCCCCCTCATCCCTGCCTTGTTTTTCTTCAGAAAAGGAAAAGACCTGCATGATGCTGTTTGTCAGGGTGAGAGAAACCTCCTGACCATGCTCACTGTCCTTTCCTGCTCAAGCAGGGACTGTGCTTGGGTAATAATATCAAGCACATGTTTACTCCATCCGTGGTATGCTGATGATCCTGTCTGTATCTGTTGGCTTTGAGTGGGATTCATCCCACCCTACACAGTTACCCAACTCTGATGCCTGCCCCAAGGTCAAGGTGTTGTGCTCAGGAAACTTCCACTGTGAGGGGGTCATGTTTTCCACTGGTCTCCAGACAACAATGTCAGCCCCCCAGTCCTCCCATCATCACCCATGGCACAGCTAGGCTCAAAGCATTGGACACATTCCCCTGGGTTGGCCACAGTCTTTTCAGATTGGGAAATAATGAGTGTTTCTAATGCAAACCCATTATTTGGAAAACAATCATTTATCAGTTTGGAAATTCACATTTGGAACAAGGAAGGGATAAGGCACTGAACCAGGCTTATTTTATGTCAGGCTGCTTAATGTCTGTTCTCCAGCAGCTTCCCCAGGATTACACTCTTCCTGATATGATCCCAGCTGTGCTTGGAGACTGGTTCTGGGATGCTGAGATGCTTCAGGATCTATGGTCACGTTGTCTGTGGCTAACTGACTTCTGTTTAAAAAGCCACCTGGAAGGCAACACAAATGCTTTATGGACATCTTGAAATCCTCTCCTAAAACCTGTCAGGTCAGACAAAAAGCTTTGGAGTAGGATGTCTGGAAGCAGACATCTTCCAGGTGCTGTAGCCATGGGGGTGAAACATGTAGCTGAGTGGGGAGCCAGGAGAGGGAAGAGGCAGAGAAAAGGTAATGAACTGTTTGACTCTTCAGAAACTTTCATACTCTGCATGCAACCAGACCTGCTCTTATCTCAGTGAGCACACAGCTGGGGAAAGCAAACATCTGCATTGCAAGGAAGAAACTATCATGTCCATGGCTACCATGAAGAAACGTGTTCAAACAAGACTGACTTAAGCCAAAGGTAAATAGAGATAGCACTGGCACCTCTGGTGACCTCACGAACCATCTGAAAATCCCCCCAAAACCTTAAGCCAAAGGTAAATAGAGATAGCATTGGCACCTCTGGTGACCTCACCAACCATCTGAAAACCCCACCACAAGTGCCAAAAGACACAAACATAGATACTATTTGGATTCTCTCCTGCTTAGGGAAATTCTATGAAATGACATTAGGAGCAAGAGTGTTCTCTAAGCATCAGATACAAATCTATGATTTTTTTTATCTGCATCCTGTAGAATTTAATACAGATAAAGATCACTTCTGTGAGTGTCTTTAACAATCTATTTTCTGTTCAGTTCTGTTAGCAGGGTCTGAAACAAAAAACATACAGGTGTTATTGCAACATGCAGATCGTCCTCCTAAGGATTTTTTGCCTCTGAAATCCATAAAAGAAGTGTGTTCCCCATCAATTAAGGCTATCCTTTTGTCAGCATTTCCATTCTCCCCTAATCCCTCCCGTTGTCAGAGGTCTTCAGTCAGCTGCTAAGAAAATCCCTCCACTTGGCGGCCTAGGATCCAAAATTTACCCTCTAAACAAAATTACCCAGATATGATTTAGTGTTTTGGAGGGCCATTGCAGTGTTGAAATGACAATGTGCAAACGTATCTTGTCTTGTGCTTGCACTGCGGAGGAATCCCAAATCATGAGTTTCTGCAAGAAAAAGGGCTGGAGGGAAAATTTCCATCCCTGCTGGCAATGCAACAGGCATGCTAATTAGCTGGGCTGTTTGCTGCTCTGGATCTCAAAGGACCTGGATCTGTTCAGGGATTTCTTAATTCTTTCCCTCATTTCCCCCTTGTTTAGATGTTTTGCTTTCTTCTTTTGGCCTTCACCTGTTTGCTCTTGTGGGAACAGCTATTAGAGACTCTGAGGAGGACTGTCAGTGAGTAATTGCTAGCACCCAGTAATTAGCTGAACTAATCAGATGTGGTTAATTGTGATGGGATAATAAATATAGTAGCCCACCGCTGTGGTTTGCAGAATGAAGGTGAAGCTGCTCAGGTGACTGCTACCACTTATGAGTAGGCAATGAATGAGAGATACAGAGGTCTGGCAAGGATCTGGGTAACTGACCCTTGATATCCTCATGTCTAGGCACCTCCAACCCCTAGGCTGAGCTTAAGTTGCATGATTTCCAGGTTTAATGACCCCACCGTGGCTTGTCATTCCTTACACCAACTCTGGTGTTTCAATGCAGTGTTGTAATGCACACTGGAAGGTTGCATCATTGCAGAACAGATTTTAAAATGCTGTGTAATGATCATCATTTCCTCCCTAGACCTAGCCCTCCTGGGAGGTCTCAATCCTGCCGCAAGAAAGGTGAGGGATGTGAGTCTGTGTATGCCTATGCCTGTTTCCCACAAATAAACATTTAACATATCCTGACATTGTATTTCTTTTGTCACAGTATGAATTTTTAATTTTCCGAGAACATTGATACACTGCCTCCAACACTCCTCTCCTGTGATGTGTCAGAGACCCTTTGGGGCAGCTTACCTTCAAAGAAAGTCAGTTTTTCCTGTTTTACCTGCTGATTTTCATCACTCCTTCTTCAACCTGGGGAAAAAAACCCACCCCAAACCCTCACAACCCCGTGCACAGGAGTACGGACAGACAGGATAAGACACAAACTCTACCTGACACTACTAAGCCCACAGAGCCCAAATCCATTCCAATTTTAATTCCTTTTAAACACCTAGATGGCCTGTATATCTTAGAGAAAATCTACTTTGCCTTGTCTACACATTGCCTTTGCTGTTTGCCTTTATCTTGATGTGTCCTCTTGCCTGTCTGTCCTTGGCAAGAGAGAAGCTGCCACTTCTTGAGCATTAGAGAAACACTTCTCACACAGTAGACTTATAAATAATAATAGAAACCTATAACTGTTCACACAGTAAATGCAAGTTAAGCACTGTCATATCTGGAAGACGTATTCATATTTTATGAGACACTCTGCACAGCCAGCTAGGCACACACAATAGAGAGGTGTCCTGAGCAGGTGAACAAATAGCAATCTAGGTCATAAACTGTGTTTTTTCACCAGGAGTGGTGACCTGTTTGTTTATCCAGAATCACTCCTGCTTTCTGACATCAAGCATGGCACAAAGTTCAGAGAGTGCATGCGTGAGTGTGGGATTGGCTTACGTTCTTCTCACTAAATCTTAACATAGACAGTTTTGCCACAAATGCAACATTAGAAACAATCAACAGATGTTAAAGACGTGTTGTATTAATGACCTATTTCATATTCAAGTTCAGTTCCACAATTCCCTTCTCAGCCACTAATTTGCATAACATTTTATTCATGCTCATTAGCCATCAGGAGACTCTAACTCAGCAAAAGTGGATATTCATCAATTTCACTTTGATAATAAATTGATACAACACTGAAAACCATTGTAAGCCTTC